>NW_027188075.1:0-47489 GCF_041381155.1 Argopecten irradians
ACACCACCTATTAAATAATTGTTCTTTTTCTCTGGCAAATTCTACATGAGTTTGTTCATCTCTCTTTCTCGAGTTTCGAAAATTTCTGGCGGTAAGCCTCAGGAACTAACTCATAAGCTTTCAAAATAGCTTTCTTGTCTACTTGGTAATTTGAAATATCATCAACAGATAAAAAAGAATAAATGTCTCTAGCTTTACCAATCAGGACACTCTGAAGAAGCATTGTAAGCTTATCTTCAGACCAATTCATACTATCAGCTATTTTCTCAAAATGCAGAAAATACTTGTCAACTTCTTTCTCTTGAAAAGGAGGAACTAACCTTATGTTTCTACTGACATCAAAACCTCTGTTTCCTTGTAAACCCCTAAAAGTTGGATTACTTGAACTGTCCTGAGAAGCTAGTTCTAATTCTTTCATTCTAAGTTCTGTTTCAGCTTGAATTTTCTGCTTCTCTAGCTCTAACATCTGATCCCTCTCAATCTCTTTTTCTTTTAATTCTCTTTCCTATTTATTTTTTCTCTTAACTGTTTTTTCTATTTCCATTTTCGTCAGTTAGTATTCTGTTTCATGTTTTACAAGTTACAATTTGCTCTAAATAATTTCTTTTAGAATTTCTCTTGCATAACACTGACACCTGACTGTTTCCTCTAATTTTATCTAATGCAACTAGAGTCAAATTTGCTATTGTCAACAATATATCTTTATTATTAGCATTCCCTAATTTACAGCCTTTTCTCAAATTAGTTTTGTATAGTAAGGACCTAATTGTTTACCACAATTAAAAGTTAAGTATTATCCTTTCCTTACTAACTTCCCAAAGAACTTCCAGGGTTAGCGCTTTAACAACTGTTCTACTGCATAGTAGTATGTTTATCTAGCTGTTGGTATTTCACAACAAATGTAAACTCCATAGTTTTTTACACAAAATTTCTGGAAAAATTTCTTCTTACATTAATTTTCTTCCAAAAATTTAGATTTCACAAATTAAATATTCGATCTCCGTGACAATGACAGCCATCCAATTTCCGTTTGTTACATGAACGAACGAACCAGCAAATGGAGAAACTAGCAGCTAAATTCAAATACACAATTTAATTATATCATACCAATATTATACACGGAGATGGTTTACAAGATTAAAGTAAATTTGGTGGGTGGGTACAAGAGTAATACGATCGATTTAAAGTGTTAATTATCTGTATGCGAAATGTCCTGGTTTATATCCTTGATCCTCCAGGTTTCAAATTAACTATAATTCACAAATCCAGGATGGAACTGAATGTCCACCAGATGATTTGTAAAGTTCCCAGGCAATTATGATTAGAATCCACACCAAGTGTTGTAATAATCACACAGATAAAGTTCACAATAGCTCTCCCCATTAGAATCTTAATATTGGCAGCTTGTACAATTCTTTGATATGCTATAATTACAAGGTCTCATTACAGTTTCTGATTAGCTTTAGGACAGTCTGGAGTATATGTAGCTAAAACCCTAATTCAAGAATATTTGAGAACCTTCTACTTCTTGAAATATCTAACTAAAAAACAGTAAAACAAATAAGCTCACAGAACTTTTCTGGGAAATAGATCTTGTCAGATCTCGTACTTAATAATCATCTCATTTTTACACTCCATATTTGTTATACACATGATAATATTCAAGAAAGTTCATATGAACCTTAAATTCAATGATATGAGCGCGATTTATATACGGAGGTGTATTTGAGATAATAAAGCTATAGGTGTTATCTTGTCCCTTACTCTGTCATAACTAATGGTAATTTAGTGTCTATACATAACAATTGTCCCCGTATGACAACAAGAAAACAATGTGGGGTAGATCAGAGTGTCCAGACTGTGAAACTTCTTCTGTCAAATTGTCGTCTCTCCTACCGATGACCAATACAAATATGTTCTTGAAATTCTGACAGAGGCAGGCAAAACTGTATCTAATTGGTTGTTAGATAGTCATGGGGAGTTGTAAAGCTTTAAACAGGAACATTATCCTAATGACCAAACACATATTCCAAAAAAGAGATGAAATGCCTTGGTTTTTTCGTATGATAACTACGACTGTACTGTCAAATGTGGGACAAGAATTTCCTTACTAGAAGAAGAGTTTATGGTATGTAGTTATACCAATGTCCAGATGGGAATACTTTATACGGAGTTTGTTGCCGCCTGGTAGTGTTCGGGAGACAAGTGTATTGTATCAACTACATGGACAGTCCCACTGCAGGCCATTCAGGTAAGGATAATACGACTCTGTCACAGATTAGGAGAAAGGTTTTATTGGTCTGGGCTATTTGATGATGTTGAGGAGATGGTGCAAAAAATGACAATATTTGTTGCACGAGCGTAAACCTGGCCCAGGCCTGGGTAAGCTCTTCATTACTATCCAACATCTAGATTCATAGTGACCCACGTCACTCTACGATAGGGACATCTCAAGGTGTATTTCTGTAACAAACCAATGTTAAACTGTTTGTATAATTAGTAGTGAGTGTGTCCTAAATTCTTTTCTAAGTGGTGTTGAGGCCCTAGAGCAGTAGCAAAATCACACAGCATGTTAACAGGAAGGCTCGACAAGCTTTGTAAGGAGATTTATCAGATACGAATTTGGGAGAGCATGCGTTGATGGTTCTAACTGATAGGGGTCCTGAATTGTGAGAGTCATTTAATTTATTCCCTATAGTGTCAAAAGTTATGCATAGAGTAAAAAGAGTAAACTTGTGGCTTTTAGGCCAGCAACAACATTGGTTTAGTTGGACGATGTTGAACCCGAGTACCCTGAGCGACTAAATTCTTAAAGGCCTATGTTTATTTCATAGTATGATGACTGGGATGGTCAATCTTAACCAGTACGTCCTTATCTGCTTACTAATCAGGCTATCAGCGCAGAGAAGCAATGGATTGTAAGCCCGAATCTAGTTTTGCTTGGAGAGAGAGGACAAACTGTCCTTTGGGATAAAGATTTATTGGTGAGTTTCCCTCCCACTGAACTACACCATATTTGTCCCAAATCTATATGTTGTATTGGCTTAGGCACAGTATGTGCACAACATTTGGCTTTGTGGTCAGACAAGAATGACTGCCGTACGTCAGAAAAACTACTATGACCAAGGGTTGAAAAACCTCGTACTTTTATGAGGTATGTACTTTTGTTTCGGAGGTGCAGTATCCCCTTATGCCCTTTCATGTAAATTAGGGGAAAGGATTGTAGGCAAGGTCCTACACACGATATTAGAGAAAAAGTCATCTTTAACTTATATTCTTACAGCTGAAACCTGGTTCTCGATCTTTCCCCTATCCATGTTCACCATTTTTAAACCCTATGAGGGTGAATCCGTTCCTTTGGCTTGGAGTGAGACAAGAATGAATGAAAAATCTCCACAAGTCAGCCAAGACGATGACCTTGACGAACTTGACTTTGGCCGTGACCTTGAGCGATGACGATGGACGTTGGTGAATTAGGTGCACTCCCTGTTCTTTTTTCTTTCCCTCTCTAACTCCAGAATCTACAAAAACCTTTATGCGATTTGGTAGGGAAATCCGTCCTAAAGTCCCTTTCAGTCCCACTTAGATAGTGGTCTGTGTGTCCTGTATTCTGTCTTGTCTGGTATTTTGGTGCTGTTACCTGCAATATTGACTGAAAATTATAACCATAAGGTAATCAAGTTAATAGACGGGGAAAAATAGTTAGCTATATATATGGTCCTCTTTTTAAAAGAAAAGGAATGAATTTGTTTAATTTATGTTCACATTTTTGAAAAGAAGGCTTGTAGACTGAGACATTTAATAGGATATGGTATTTTAATTCTAATATTTACTCGTTGAAGAAAAGAAACAAGGTTTTTCAAGTAGGTGTTCATCTCTTGAATGTTTTACATTTCACCAGATTGTCCGATATCATCTGGAGTTAGACAGGGTTTCTGTGAAGGAGGACGTGAGGGCACATACCATGCCCGATACGCACGTTCATCGTGGAGGGAGGGAGGAATGTGCTATCCTCCAGCATTGGTGCGGATATCCACCGCCCGCCACTGTGGTAAAGGGCATGGGTGTCCTCGGTGCCCCTTTTTCCATTTCAGGATGAAAACCATGTTAGAGTCGTCACCTGTCCCAGGAAGGCACAAGTCAACCAGAAGCCGAAAAGTGTGAATAACAGGGAGGAATGGGTAATTAAATCCAAAATTCATACCGGAAGGTAAGGTAAGAATTTTCCCTTCTAAATAGGGGCCCCCGCCGCTCAACTCACCACATCTGAGAGGAGTTAAGCTGTGTGGTATGTTGGTGACGAGCATGTGGCATCTGACTGTGATATGTTCGTTTAAATAACTCGGTGAAGTTTGTACTAGACATGTTGTCCATTTATAGTGGGTAGTCGTTAACTTGTATAACAATGGTTGTTTTTTATTTTGTTCCTACAGACTTTATAATTACTGATAAAAGTAATTTAATGTTTCTTATTTTAATTTAGTTTGTTACAGTATGTTGAAGTCTAGGTTAATGTCATTTTCTGGAATATCAGACTTTAACATATGTCATTTATATGATATAAATATCTATGATCTTGTTTATAATTGTTTACTTTTTATATTTTACATTTATATAGTCCTATAAAGTTTTGTTGAAGAATATTTTTTGATTTGAATTTGTTAACCCTGTAGGAAAATAAGATTTTATTTTTTCCTAAAAATGGAAAGTTGGTGTGTGGAAGTTTGGTACCATGAACTGTCCGAGGCATAAATGGGGAGTAAGCACTTACTATGGGAGAGAGAACGGTTTTCAAGGGTGTTTGGCGATGTTGTAGTGATTATAATTTTCGATAATTGGATTTCTAGTTTATGGTTATTCTAAATGCTATACGTCTCCGGGATTCCCCATTTGGTTGTCCTTCTGTCGTCCATGCTGTGTATGTGTAATTCCGCCGCTGGTCAAATGTACCGTTGTGATTTGGATGAGAGTTTAGGCGTGGGTGTGGTCATGTGTCGTGCGAGCAGCTGATAGGTGTCCGTGTGTTTTATCTAGTTCCCATTTGGCACGATGTTTTCTACGGGCTAGTGCAGAGCTCCTCGAACTGAGACCTACTTTACGTTTGTCGTGTGTGGTCCTGTACTGTGTTGATGTTTTGTGTCTACGGGTGTAACTACTAGTGTATTTTGGTTTGAATGTCTGCCCTACTGTCCTAGTGTTGTAGTGTTTGGGGAAGAAGCACGGTAGCAGCACCTTTATGTTTATCTGTGTGGCCCCGCGGTGGACTGAGTAATGTAATGGGGAGGACGTGGTCTGTTTCGTCGTAATATGTATAGTTTGTTGTATATATTTAAACTACAATAAACCTGTTGCGAATTGGTTTAATGAGCGTTTATTGTATGTTCTCGAGTAGTCAAATAGCACCACCCGAATACCCCCTATGCAGATCATGGGTAAGGTGTTGCTGCGGCGACTAAGGCTTACAAAATTGTATCTCATAACGTTGTTAAGCCCTATTATTAGATGATTACTATCCTCTGTATTTTGTGGAAGTATGAACCCTTCATACCCTTCATGAGCTGGTGGATTAATCTGTTATATTGATGTCCCATACTACTATGTGACCAGCCTGACACTCCTCTAATGGGAAAATATGAAATTAATTTTATCTTAATCCAGCATATCATGCATCTCTAGAGGTATCATTCATGCTAGTAAATTTACGTATTTTCATATGGACATTGTTAATGATTACACTCCGCAGTCTTCAGCACTCGTCAACAAATCGATATAAATTCTCTGTTTTAGCAAATTTCCTGTTCCCGTCATAAACTAGTTTGACACATAAACCTGAGTTACACTGCTCTGCACTGTTACTGCTGTGCATTTGAAAAACTATTTATAATTCCATACCGTAAGTTTCCAATCAGCTATGTTTTCCCTACCAAAAACCCAGTAGAATAGGAACCTCGGTTGTCGTGATAATGGGTACTGGACACATAATCACGGAATAAAAACCGTATATGTCTTTCTATCCATAAATATTAAAATGAATATCTGAACGATTTTATAGAGAGATATAATTACTCCTTATAGTGTAAAAGAAAATAACTTTGTATGGTACCCAGTTTGTTTAAGTGTTATGTTTTTTAAAAAAAATCCTTTATACAATTTAGGGTAGTGTCCATTATGAGATGTGCATTGCATCTTGGACATGAACGGAAAGTCAGATAGCTCATAAGAAAAACTATTAAGAACACTAATCTTACAGTTAGTGAAACTGGCATCTACGCTATCATGGATGGTTTTGTGTCAAAATGTGTCGGTAATTAGAGATATGCATTTATAAATAAAAACTCCATCACCAAATTTCAATACAATTCCTCTTTGTTCGAGATTAATGATAAGAAAAATTATGACCAAAAATGTACATATGAGAGAATAGGTATCTTAAATCTTTTCTAGAATGTATGGGGTGTGTTGTAATGTCGGCTTACTCATCAATGTTTCTCCTTAGCGCACTATGGTATAATTGTACTGTCCTTTAAGTATTAGTTTTCGTGTGTTGTACTGTCCCTTAACCCTCAGTTTGAGTACGATATGATCTTTTCAAAATGAACAACATCTGTCCTTAAGCTGTCCCGACCTGGTTATCACACAAACCAGCCAGACGTGAGTTGACTATACTGTGTCAATAGATTTGAACAACAGCTCTTTGGCACCTAGTTTGGTGTGTTGTACCTCGGGATGGGCTCTCTCTCCTTTTCATACATGAATCTGGTTTATCTCACGCTCTTCTTAGTTTGGATGGTTGTACTGACTTAAGAGCGTTAGTCAACTGGTTCATACAATACTGACCTTTTTGTCTAACTACCATGAAAGATAGCGTCGGAATACTACAGTTTTGATGCAAACCAACCCTTATGTAAAAGATCATTATTCAAAAAACCCATTGGTCCGGCTCCATTACCTCAGATCTCCAACATCAAGTAGGTTCAATCATAACCGGACACTCTGGTTATTTCCTTTGTCTGATATAGATCCAGTATGGTAAGGCAGCCTCAACAAAGCTTATTGCACCACAAGGTGGTTATGCCGAATCCAAACCTTTGATACGCAGTAGGTGTTTTTTAGTTCGTGATCTAGTGTTTTCAGAATTCAAATCCTTAGCACTTGGGTTGAGTACGCAACTAGATGCAGTCGATCACAAACCCATTGTGTTAGGAATATGTCATTCTAGAAACAAACACTGGCATGTTGGCATTTACAACTTGTCGAGTAGACCAAATAGGCAAAGAGCCTAACATGAAAATATAGGTAATTAATCCATGTGATCAATACAGGTCTGCTAACAGTGCTCGTTGAAATATTGAAAACGAACCCCTAGGTAATGCTCATTTGCCCCTGTCGAATATGACATAAACACATACTATAATACTGGTCATTAGAGGGAAGACTTTCAGATCTAAAAGGATCTCCCTTGCTACACGCTACAACTCCTACTCTCTAGCGCTGAATCTGACTCCAACGTGTCATAGAGGTGGCTGTTGGCTTAATACTTTGAAACACAGCCTTAATACATGAATAGGTTTTAAAACCAGTATACATACATAATGTATTGTCATCAGCAGTTTTTTCAACACAAAACCTCAGAACTGTTTGTGACTCCAACTAAGCCTACTCCCTTATCGGCTTAATTGCCAACCACCCGGGTAATTTTAAGTAGGTCGTGCTCGGCCTTTAAAAATAGTAATTAGTAATTAGGTCTACAATTTGGCCAACTAGTACCCATCATTTTCATTTATATTTTATTGAACCAAAAGTCTATCATATAACAATATTTGCAATGCATGTTTTTTTTCTTTTTCATTTTACAAACACAAATAAGAGCTGAAAATTATTTTTGGCAATACTGCCAAAATCATTATATTTACATACATTACACTGAAATGAAAAACAAAACAATATATAGTCACACCATGAAGCTATAGTCTACAAATATATTTCACTTAAATTAAAGTGACTTCTGCATTATGTATATATTTACATCTAAACACACATAGGTCCCTAAGGCATAAAAACTAAGACTAAGTATCGCAGTGCAAAAATTCTGTGTTGTAACTAATATTTATAAGGTATCAATCATGTTTGTCATTTCATTTGGACGATTTCAGCTGTATTGGTTTTTCTATAAATTAAAGAGGAAAAAATAACTTGTCAAAATCTTCACTCAGTTACGGCACATGTAACTAACGCATGCTTTATATCAACATTCTAATGTGATAGCTGTCGCATTGCGCATTGCCGCACTGTCGCATGGCGTCTTTGTCGCTCTTAGCTTTGCGCTCTCGCACTGTCGCATTATACAAATATCGACCAGTGTTCATGATACGGTGATTTATCACCCGAAGCCGAAGACCGATGATTGTATAACTTTCGAGGGTTGATAAAATACATATTATATACTATCCATCTGAAAAAAGGTTTATATCAGTTTTATAATTATATATACCGTTAATTAGTCCCACCATCCGGTGATTATGACGTCACGAAACGCACGTCAAATGATGACATCATAATCACCGGATGGTTAGACTAATCGACAGTAAATTGTACTTTACCCACGTCATTTTGGGATCTCGAAACCATGTTCATTTGTTCTTCGGAATGCTTCTCGATTTTACCGACAAGCGCAACATTACATAATTTGGATAATACAATCACAATATGTAAATTCGAGAAGCATTCCGAGAAAAAATGAACATGGCGGTGATGGTTTAAATAAGTGAGCACCATGATGTTTAAATGAAGTTTCTACAAACTACGGGACATGACACCTCCAAAGGAGATTGTGGATGAACACAGTTATGGGTACTGTTTACCACTACAAGCGTAGATTTTGTGATTTAGGCTTGGTTTTTGTGGTACCAACTAGAGGCGAGACGACATTTCGAGCGGACAGGGAAAGGTCTACCTAGATATTTATCGTAAATTTCCCGATTCATCAGACCATAAATTGGTCAATACTTGGTAAATTTTGTTCTCAAAGTAATAATTTTTTTCATACTTAATCCGACTTTCTGATTGGAAGATTCTTTTTCTTCATATACTACGAAGAAAAAAATCCGAGAATGGCGCGAATACCCGACGTTATCATAACGTCACAATAGAGACGTCGACGTTGCGTATTGATTTAGAACAGATAATCCATTGGAAAATCAATGGAGTCGTACGTTTAAACGTATTTTATTATATCAAGTAGTCTGAAAAATTAATTATAAGCATTGATGTTACTATTTTTTATTTTTATCGGGTCAAGAAACAATATTTTTGTTTGTAAACACACAGTTTGGGACGAGGGGGGCGACGAGACAGTGAATACCGACCGAACATCTAATGGTAACCGGTAATCACATGATATCCGGACAACAATCGGCCTATTCACCGGACATCGTACGCATATCGCCCTAGTATCTTACTGGCAATGAACGATAGTTGTACTAGGCGGTGTGATTGCCGCTCGATTCCCGGCCGAAAATCGGACGATACTAGACGATGCGTGAAGGATATGCTGCCAGTTATGAAAATCTACGGGACATCGGAGAGCTTTTAACCTCGAGTTAAAACTCTTCGGATACCTCCCCAAATATGCCTGCAAGTCTCGGCCACCGGTCGGCCATGTCTGGTTTGCGGCCAGATACCACACCAAAATGACTAAAACCCATGCCAGGATCGAGTACATCCTAAGCCTTATCGGAAGGGGTTGTGACCAAAGCATACTACATTGTATATAGTAACTAATTTTGGACATTGTACACGGAAAGTAATCACCCTCGAGGTTCACCTGTTTGTCTTAAATGTCTGTCTAGACATCTGTCTACAACTAGGTTTCCAGTTCATTGTACTTCACCGAGAAAGCGTTAGGTGCGAAACTGCTCATAGTGATAGCCGAGTATAAATATTTTGATGCCTTGGTGACGAGTTATCGTCAAATGTGGGTCCGGTACGGCACAACTACTAAAAACAACAGGAGCGCTACTAGGCAGTCAAGAACGATACTCTTTTATTTTATCATCTCGCGAGGTCAGGGCCGCAGCCCAGTTAACAGGGTCACATATGATAGTCACTACACAGCTCCCCATTTTTCAAAAGTTCAGATAGTCCTGTAGTTTCCCTGGACGTCTCAATTTCCTTCCAAATGGGGAGGTGGGCCTGGCGGGACTCTGTGTCCGCGCAGGGACTACCTGGTCTGCATCGATATCCATTATCAGCGTCCAGAGCCTCTTGCGATACTTCAGGAATGTCCTTTTTAGGGTCTGGCACAACGGGACACTGTGTCCTCAATGGACCAGTCCTTTCTGAACCACCCAATTGCCGAGATCGAACTTCCTCCTCCTCATCACCATTTGTTGGCTCTGTCACTGTCTCCAGACTGATGTCTATAGTTGATAAAGCTCGTCGTTTCTTTGCTATCCATGGTGGAATTGTCTGCGTTTGACATGCTTTAAGACGATCATGATGGACAACTTTACTTACACTGTTTCATGCAAGATAGGTCCATGGCACAACAAAAGGGCCTGTCCATTGTAGCTGCAACTTGGGACTTTTTCCTTTTGTACGAGCTTCACTTAAAATTGTATGGTCTATCACTTTCGCTCTTTTTATCATATTGAAAACTGCTTTAGTGGAATACATATTTTCCTCCGCCTGTCTGAGTTTTAAACTCTCTAACTTTACTACTTTTTATAGAGTTGCAGCACTGGAAGTGTTTTTAATTATAAAAGTAATAAATCTTTCTAACGTGTACACGTGTAAAATAGGCTGAAAAGACGCCGAATCAGTCCGAACTTTTCCGAACGTCGTCGCGACAATCTCGAAGTAACACGAGAGTTGTGAAACCAAGAGAAAATGTCAACAATGTTTCATGAACAAAACATGTGATCTAACGCCCATGATCCGCAATAGCTAAGGCTGTACAGGCTCTATTATGTATATTTAGGTACTGGGAACCGTCTTGCCCGTATTTACAATTTATTTATCATCCCTCCTATACTGTGTGTACATACAATTCTGTGCAACGCGTATAGGGGAGATGTTTAAATGCAACACGTTCAAGTCATAGTGACATATGTATAGCCCAATATATATCAACCTCCTATACCCCAAACTAGTAGCCCTGCTCACTTTATGGGGAGTAAATCTGCGGTGGCTTGACCGTCCGCCCCACCCTAGTCCTATTCCCTACTTCTGAAGCGGGGCTATTATTCCTGTGATTGTTTGTGCTACTACTACTATCTACCGGGGACCTTACTTCCAATGTCCCATGAGACTCAAGTGCTGAGTCTTCCAAACCCTGGGTTATAGACAACCTCCCCCCAGCATTATGCACTGAGTCTTCCAACCAACTTACAGGAGTTCTATCCACTAGATATGGTTTCAGCTGATATATATGAACATTTATTGTCCTAGTTGTGGATGCCTTTTTAATCGTATATGTCACATCTGATAATTTATCAGTGATCAGGTAAGGATCTGTCCATCCTAATTCTAGTTTTTGACTGCAGCTGGAGGATACCACCTCCAAACCCAAGATCCCCTCATGAGTTCTTTAACTCTTGATCCCCTGTCATAATATTTCTTTTATCTTTTAGCAGATACATTTAACTTTTGGCTCGAAGTTTCAAACGCTGTGTTCATTGCGTGCTGCATCCCTTCAATATATGCTACTGGACACGAGTTTTCTGTATCAGGCGGAAGTCCAACCATTTGACCAATGGGCAGCGTCACCTCCCTTCCAAGCATTAGCCTGTTTGGAGAACAACTTGGCTGTTATGTTCCGAAGATCGGTAGGAGCTAGCATGAGATAAGGAAGATGATCGTCCAAGTCTTCTTTATTTTAGAGTGCGTAAGGCCGCACTAGCATCCTCTTCATTGTCCTGTTAAACCTTTTCTACCGATCCGTCAGATTATGGGACGGTAAGTGAAGTTCTCGTTTTTCTGACATCGAATTTGTGGACTGACAGTCTGAAACAGTTCTGACTCAAATTCTGCTCCCTGGTCAGTATGGATGAATTCAGGACAACCAAATCGCGCAGATGACCTCTGTCACCAGCTTATCGGGCCACCCGATGAGTACAGTATGGTTTGGTACGGCAAAGGCTTCTTTCCATTTGGTGAAATAGTCTCCCACGACTATTATGTACGCATTGCCATTGTTGGACACCGACCCGCCAAAGATGTCCACTGCCATATACTGCATTGGTCTGACTGGTCTAAACTGTTTAAGTGCTGATTTGTCTGATCCTGGTCCTGGTCTGCTCTTGGCGCAAAGGTCGCACTGTTTACACCATCTGGCGATGTCGTCGGACATTCCCATCCAGTAAAACCTTTTTTAATTGCTATTTATCTCTACCGAAGTGTCCTGCTGTCCTCTTTACGTGCAACTCCTCAAAAATTTGTTCTCTTAGCTCTCGAGGTGCGATAGATTTATTCGTTGGCAACGTGGGATCTGTAGTTCTGTGACGGAAGAGTTAACCGTTAGTTATTTCAAGTGTTTGTCTCATTGCGTACAAGGTTTTAACCTCATTGTTCCAATTGGTGTTTCCTTCCGGTTGATCACCGTTGTTGCTGAGGATCTCTTTAATCTTTGCAATGGCTCCATCTTGCTCTTGCATATGTATAAGCTGAGCATTTGTCCACACCCCTATCCAGTTCGGAGTTTCATGAGATTCATTTTATTTTGACAGGTCAAGCGATAGCTCCTGGGGAACTACTGGATGTATATGCAGCCTGTTTAGAGCCACTTCCGGTTTTAGTTCCACTTCCAGCTCAGACACAACTTTCTGTTTTGCATGACTTCCCGTTTCCATTGTATTTCCCAGTTTGAGCCCACTTCCTGTTTGGGTTCCTCATTCGGGTTGATCTCTACTTCTGGTTTGAGCTCTACTTTCGGTTTATTACAATTAGGGCAGTTATCTATCCTGCACTTCCTGATCATCTGACGTGACATAACATCAGCATTGCCATGTTGAGTTCCTGCCAGATAAATAATGTCAAAACAAATGTTTCCAGTATGCTGATCCATCGTGCCAGGATGCCTTCTGGTTCTTTGAAATTCTTTAGCCAGACCAGTGGTGCGTGGACAGTTCTAACTGTGAATTTCCTGCCAGTCAGGTAATATTTTAAATGTTTGACGAATGTGAGAAGTTCCCTTTTTGTTGTGCAGTAATTTCTTTGAGCCCCATTAAGGGTTTTGACAGCATTGCAAATAACTTTCTCCTGTCCGTCCTGCACCTGGGACAGTATTGCCCCTATCCCTTCTGTGCTCGCGTCAGTGTCTAAGATGAACTTGTCATTGACGGAGGGAAACGCAAGTATAGGTGCCGTCAAAAGACTCTCTTCAAGCTTGAGGAAGGCTTCATGACAATGGAAGTCCCAGGTAGCATAGACATTTTTCCAGTTTAAACCTTTCAGGACCATCTCCATAAGTCTTTCGAATTACGCGGCTGCATTGGCATTGCCAAAAGGCATTACGCTGGACTCAAATAATCCAAGATGTGTAGCAAAGCTGTTTTGTGCTTGTCGGCTCTATCCATCTTTATTTGTCAATATCCATTGGTCATGTCCAGTGTACAAAACCATTTTGCTCCTGCCAAGGTATCTAGCGTGTCATCTATTCGTGGCAGCGGGTAGGCGTCTTTCCCCTCGTTACAGAGCTAATTCCCCTTAAGTCTTTGAAGAATCTACATAACCCATCTTTTTAGTTACCAGGCAAATAGATGACGACCAAGGACTGTCACTCGGTTCTACCACCCCCGCCTCCAGCATCTTCTGTAACTCTGTTTCTATGACTTCCTTCCTTGCTAAGGGCACTCGTCTCGGTGGAATTTTGATTGGCTTTGCTCATTGGGTATCTATCCAATGAGATGTCAGGTCTGTTTGATCAATTTACCAGAAGAGCCCACAAATATGTCTTGGAACTAAGTTATAAGTTTTGTGAGGGTTCCAATCTGCTCTTCCGTCAGACCTTCTGACGATTTCTCTACTAGTGGTCTCAAGTGTTCTGGTAGCTCAGATGTGTTGTTGTCGTCTGGTGCAATGTCGTGGACCTGTTACACAGCATCCATCTTACCCAACTGCATATGGCGTGTGATCTTTACAGAT
Organism: Argopecten irradians; assembly: GCF_041381155.1. Lineage (NCBI taxonomy): Eukaryota > Metazoa > Mollusca > Bivalvia > Pectinida > Pectinidae > Argopecten > Argopecten irradians. Next base: position 14,143 of record NW_027188075.1, read on the forward strand.
CCCCTCCCCACATTGACCAAAGACACACACATCCTACTTCCCTAGTACTGAACAAGCTATGCGCCAACAATAGCTGGTTGCTCTCACTGTATTTGCTTGGTGAAACACAATGTGGCAATGTGCTGTCAACCTTGCCTCTATTAACTTTGACAGGCAATGTCGACATTCCCCTCCAACCTTGCCTCTATAACCTTTTCTGTTCCTGTTGGTATTTTAATAGTTTCTTTTACTATGTTACTCGCGCATGCGTACCTATCACCACCCAGCTTTGTTAAAGACAGCTGTCCGTTGTTGGTGTGTAGCTTTTTCCTGGCTACATGTATACTGTTCTAGGAAGTCTGTACCCAATAAACCTGTAATGCCCCTTATATCGGCTACTACAAACTTGTTTAGCGTTTATAGTGAAATCCAACGTCACCCCACCCCTCTTAATGCCTCAACTTTTCTCATTGACGGCCAGGAGTACCAGTCTGCTTTCGGCTAACATTTTACTATCTACTCCTAATAAACCTATGTAAATTATGGAGACAGAAGAACATGACTCAATAAGTAATGGGTTATCCACTCCATCTATATTGGCTTTTGCATATAACATGACAGTGTTCTTGGCTTCAGCCGTACTGTCCTGGCAGTTTGCTATATATCCTGTTCCTTATTACTAAACCCCCTTGTAACACTATATTCACTAGCAAGTTTCCCTATTTTATGGTTTGTGAAAATATTTCATTCATTTGGTGGTTCCGAAGACAGGATTCATCATTAAGCGGTTCTATGGTGTAATGGTTAGCACTCAGGACTTTGAATCCTGCGATCCGAGTTCAAATCTAGGTAGAACCTATTTCAACCACTGTTTTTATTAATATTTTTACTGCCGAATCCTCGCATTTGATACTTAAGAAATGCTTAAAACGATTACCTATTGAAAAACACCTTTTCAGGATCAAATGTCTGATGATAACGGTAGCTTGTAACAAGCTTTCGCTATGCGGTTCTATGGTGTAATGGTTAGCACTCAGGACTCTGAATCCTGCGATCCGAGTTCAAATCTCGGTAGAACCTTAAATAATTTTTGAATCACTCTTTTTATCCATTCAATTATTTTATAAGATGTAATGCTTATAAATTATTCTAATACTTACACTTTTGACAAAATAAATTAAAACAATTTCAGATGATAAAAAAGACTGAGACCGAAATGTTTGCAGAAAGCTCATATTCATCGTTTCTTAAATACTCATTCTAACGCTTGGAGGAATATCTTCCTACAAGGGCTTTCTTCCAAATGAACACAAAAAAATGTTAATGGAAACAAAATATCTATGGGCATTGAAGAGAAGATCAAAATTCAAAACATAAACGCCCATGTAGGGACTCGAACCCTAGACCCTCAGATTAAAAGTCTGATGCTCTACCGACTGAGCTACACGGGCTTCTTACATGATGCAACCAACGGAAATCGATTCACGTTTTCCTTTTCGGCCTAGTTACTGATTCAAAAACGTATTTATCCTAGTTGAATATGTTTTCATACTTATTCTTTGAAATGTTTTCTAACACACAAAAGTATTTAAAGTTCATTTTTTGTTTCTTTTAACCATTACACGTATTATCATTTTAGACATAATTCGATTCAATGTATACTCTATCATTTAGATGGTAAACAAATTTGGATGTATTAACATTCTGAGTATTTCGTCACTATATGCATCAACCAAACTGACGAAAACAAACATGTCCCTATGAAAACACTATGAATACACTATGAATACAACGATTGTCGTGCATCGATCAGCTGATATCAAACATCACGCCACCTTCATATCAATAAAAAATAGTCCCCCTACAATATTTTAATGTATTACTCTTTGATGTGTTGTTTGTTGATTCAGAATAAACTAAGGATTACTGTAATAAATCAATCAAACTGATTTTAACTATGTTTCTTGTTTATCGTTTGTCATTTGCAAAAACTAGTCGACTGGAAGGCGGAAGCTTGAAATTTGACGTTGTGGAACGACTTTGTCATCCAGCTGTTCCATTAATCTCGTTTCTCTTCGTATATGGGTGTCATAATTTAAAACATAATATAATAACCTTTCAATTATTTTTATTTTCATAAATTATTCTAATGTAAATAAATGGATTGAATGTATTTTTCTAATTTTCATAGCGGCTATGAATAGCAGAAGCTATCCACATATCTTCCGAGAACGGCATATTTTGATAGCTTCTACTATTCACAGCCGCTATGAAAATTAGAAAAAATACATTCAATCCCTAATCATACATTGAAAACTCAAATTCACTTATGGACAGTTGAAAGAATTGATAGTTGAAAGTTGTGTGAAAATATTTCATTCATTTGGTGGTTCCGAAGACAGGATTCATCATTAAGCGGTTCTATGGTGTAATGGTTAGCACTCAGGACTTTGAATCCTGCGATCCGAGTTCAAATCTCGGTAGAACCTATTTCAACCACTGTTTTTATAATATTTTTACTGCCGAATCCTCGCATTTGATACTTAAGAAATGCTTAAAACGATTACCTATCACCTTTTCAGGATCAAATGTCTGATGATAAACGGTAGCTTGTAACAAGCTTTCGCTAAGCGGTTCTATGGTGTAATGGTTAGCACTCAGGACTCTGAATCCTGCGATCCGAGTTCAAATCTCGGTAGAACCTTAAATGATTTTTGAATCACTCTTTTTATCCATTCAATTATTTTATAAGATGTAATGCTTATAAATTATTCTAATACTTACACTTTTGACAAAAATAAATTAAAACAATTTCAGATGATAAAAAAGACTGAGACCGAAATGTTTGCAGAAAGCTCATATTCATCGTTTCTTAAATACTCATTCTAACGCTTGGAGGAATATCTTCCTACAAGGGCTTTCTTCCAAATGAACACAAAAAATGTTAATGGAAACAAAATATCTATGGGCATTGAAGAGAAGATCAAAATTCAAAACATAAACGCCCATGTAGGGACTCGAACCCTAGACCCTCAGATTAAAAGTCTGATGCTCTACCGACTGAGCTACACGGGCTTCTTACATGATGCAACCAACGGAAATCGATTCACGTTTTCCTTTTCGGCCTAGTTACTGATTCAAAAACGTATTTATCCTAGTTGAATATGTTTTCATACTTATTCTTTGAAATGTTTTCTAACACACAAAAGTATTTAAAGTTCATTTTTTGTTTCTTTTAACCATACACGTATTATCATTTAGACATAATTCGATTCAATGTATACTCTATCATTTAGATGGTAAACAAATTTGGATGTATTAACATTCTCTGAGTATTTCGTCACTATATGCATCAACCAACTGACGAAAACAAACATGTCCCTATGAAAACACTATGAATACACTATGAATACAACGATTGTCGTGCATCGATCAGCTGATATCAAACATCACGCCACCTTCATATCAATAAAAAATAGTCCCCTACAATATTTTAATGTATACTCTTTGATGTGTTGTTTGTTGATTCAGAATAAACTAAGGATTACTGTAATAAATCAATCAAACTGATTTTAACTATGTTTCTTGTTTATCGTTTGTCATTTGCAAAAACTAGTCGACTGGAAGGCGGAAGCTTGAAAATTTGACGTTGTGGAACGACTTTGTCATCCAGCTGTTCCATTAATCTCGTTTCTCTTCGTATATGGGTGTCATAATTTAAAACATAATATAATAACCTTTCAATATTTTTTTTTAATTTTCATAAATTATTCTAATGTAAATATATGGGTTGAATGTATTTTTCGAACTTTCATAGCGGCTATGAATAGCAGAAGCTATCCACATATCTTCCGAGAACGGCATATTTTGATAGCTTCTACTATTCACAGCCGCTATGAAAATTAGAAAAATACATTCAATCCCTAATCATACATTGAAAACTCAAATTCACTTATGGACAGTTGAAAGAATTGATAGTTGAAAGTTGTGTGAAAATATTTCATTCATTTGGTGGTTCCGAAGACAGGATTCATCATTAAGCGGTTCTATGGTGTAATGGTTAGCACTCAGGACTTTGAATCCTGCGATCCGAGTTCAAATCTCGGTAGAAACCTATTTCAACCACTGTTTTTATTAATATTTTTACTGCCGAATCCTCGCATTTGATACTTAAGAAATGCTTAAAACGATTACCTATCACCTTTTCAGGATCAAATGTCTGATGATAACGGTAGCTTGTAACAAGCTTTCGCTAAGCGGTTCTATGGTGTAATGGTTAGCACTCAGGACTCTGAATCCTGCGATCCGAGTTCAAATCTCGGTAGAACCTTAAATGATTTTTGAATCACTCTTTTTATCCATTCAATTATTTTATAAGATGTAATGCTTATAAATTATTCTAATACTTACACTTTTGACGAAATAAATTAAAAACAATTTCAGATGATAAAAAAGACTGAGACCGAAATGTTTGCAGAAAGCTCATATTCATCGTTTCTTAAATACTCATTCTAACGCTTGGAGGAATATCTTCCTACAAGGGCTTTCTTCCAAATGAACACAAAAAATGTTAATGGAAACAAAATATCTATGGGCATTGAAGAGAAGATCAAAATTCAAAACATAAACGCCCATGTAGGGACTCGAACCCTAGACCCTCAGATTAAAAGTCTGATGCTCTACCGACTGAGCTACACGGGCTTCTTACATGATGCAACCAACGGAAATCGATTCACGTTTTCCTTTTCGGCCTAGTTACTGATTCAAAAACGTATTTATCCTAGTTGAATATGTTTTCATACTTATTCTTTGAAATGTTTTCTAACACACAAAAGTATTTAAAGTTCATTTTTTGTTTCTTTTAACCATACACGTATTATCATTTAGACATAATTCGATTCAATGTATACTCTATCATTTAGATGGTAAACAAATTTGGATGTATTAACATTCTGAGTATTTCGTCACTATATGCATCAACCAACTGACGAAAACAAACATGTCCCTATGAAAACACTATGAATACACTATGAATACAACGATTGTCGTGCATCGATCAGCTGATATCAAACATCACGCCACCTTCATATCAATAAAAAATAGTCCCCTACAATATTTTAATGTATACTCTTTGATGTGTTGTTTGTTGATTCAGAATAAACTAAGGATTACTGTAATAAATCAATCAAACTGATTTTTTAACTATGTTTCTTGTTTATCGTTTGTCATTTGCAAAAACTAGTCGACTGGAAGGCGGAAGAAGCTTGAAAATTTGACGTTGTGGAACGACTTTGTCATCCAGCTGTTCCATTAATCTCGTTTCTCTTCGTATATGGGTGTCATAATTTAAAACATAATATAATAACCTTTCAATTATTTTTATTTTCATAAATTATTCTAATGTAAATATATGGATTGAATGTATTTTTCTAATTTTCATAGCGGCTATGAATAGCAGAAGCTATCCACATATCTTCCGAGAACGGCATATTTTGATAGCTTCTACTATTCACAGCCGCTATGAAAATTAGAAAAATACATTCAATCCCTAATCATACATTGAAAACTCAAATTCACTTATGGACAGTTGAAAGAATTGATAGTTGAAAGTTGTGTGAAAATATTTCATTCATTTGGTGGTTCCGAAGACAGGATTCATCATTAAGCGGTTCTATGGTGTAATGGTTAGCACTCAGGACTTTGAATCCTGCGATCCGAGTTCAAATCTCGGTAGAACCTATTTCAACCACTGTTTTTTATTAATATTTTTACTGCCGAATCCTCGCATTTGATACTTAAGAAATGCTTTAAAACGATTACCTATCACCTTTTCAGGATCAAATGTCTGATGATAACGGTAGCTTGTAACAAGCTTTCGCTAAGCGGTTCTATGGTGTAATGGTTAGCACTCAGGACTCTGAATCCTGCGATCCGAGTTCAAATCTCGGTAGAACCTTAAATGATTTTTGAATCACTCTTTTTATCCATTCAATTATTTTATAAGATGTAATGCTTATAAATTATTCTAATACTTACACTTTTGACAAAATAAATTAAAACAATTTCAGATGATAAAAAAGACTGAGACCGAAATGTTTGCAGAAAGCTCATATTCATCGTTTCTTAAATACTCATTCTAACGCTTGGAGGAATATCCTACAAGGGCTTTCTTCCAAATGAACACAAAAAATGTTAATGGAAACAAAATATCTATGGGCATTGAAGAGAAGATCAAAATTCAAAACATAAACGCCCATGTAGGGACTCGAACCCTAGACCCTCAGATTAAAAGTCTGATGCTCTACCGACTGAGCTACACGGGCTTCTTACATGATGCAACCAACGGAAATCGATTCACGTTTTCCTTTTCGGCCTAGTTACTGATTCAAAAACGTATTTATCCTAGTTGAATATGTTTTCATACTTATTCTTTGAAATGTTTTCTAACACACAAAAGTATTTAAAGTTCATTTTTTGTTTCTTTTAACCATACACGTATTATCATTTAGACATAATTCGATTCAATGTATACTCTATCATTTAGATGGTAAACAAATTTGGATGTATTAACATTCTGAGTATTTCGTCACTATATGCATCAACCAACTGACGAAAACAAACATGTCCTATGAAAACACTATGAATACACTATGAATACAACGATTGTCGTTGCATCGAAATTGTTGCGGGCTATATACAAACTCACGCCACCTTCATATCAATAAAAATAGTCCCCTACAATATTTTGATGTATACTCTTTGATGTGTTGTTTGTTGGTTCAGATAAACTAAGGAGATTACTGTAATAAAATCAAACTGATTTTAACTATGTTTCTTGTTTATCGTTTGTCATTTGCAAAAACTAGTCGACTGGAAGGCGGAAGCTTGAAATTTGACGTTGTGGAACGACTTTGTCATCCAGATGTTCCATTAAATCTCGTTTTCTCTTCGTATATGGGTGTCATAATTAAAAACATAATATAATAAACCTTTCAATTATTTTTATTTTCATAAATTATTCTAATGTAAATATATGGGATTGAATGTATTTTTCTATTTTTCATAGCGGCTATGAATAGCAGAAGCTATCCACATATCTTCCGAGAACGGCATATTTTGATAGCTTCTTACTATTCACAGCCGCTATGAAAATTAGAAAAATACATTCAATCCCTAATCATACATTGAAAACTCAAATTCACTTATGGACAGTTGAAAAGAATTGATAGTTGAAAGTTGTGTGAAAATATTTCATTCATTTGGTGGTTCCGAAGACAGGATTCATTCATTAAGCGGTTTCTATGGTGTAATGGTTAGCACTCAGGACTTTGAAATCCTGCGATCCGAGTTCAAATCTCGGTAGAACCTATTTCAACCACTGTTTTTATTAATATTTTTACTGCCGAATCCTCGCATTTGATACTTAAGAAAATGCTTAAAACGATTACCTATCACCTTTTCAGGATCAAATGTCTGATGATAACGGTAGCTTGTAACAAGCTTTCGCTAAGCGGTTCTATGGTGTAATGGTTAGCACTCAGGACTCTGAATCCTGCGATCCGAGTTCAAATCTCGGTAGAACCTTAAATGATTTTTGAATCACTCTTTTTATCCATTCAATTATTTTATAAGATGTAATGCTTATAAATTATTCTAATACTTACACTTTTGACGAAAATAAATTAAAACAATTTCAGATGATAAAAAAAGACTGAGACCGAAATGTTTGCAGAAAGCTCATATTCATCGTTTCTTAAATACTCATTCTAACGCTTGGAGGAATATCTTCCTACAAGGCTTTCTTCCAAATGAACACAAAAAATGTTAATGGAAACAAAATATCTATGGGCATTGAAGAGAAGATCAAAATTCAAAACATAAACGCCCATGTAGGGACTCGAACCCTAGACCCTCAGATTAAAAGTCTGATGCTCTACCGACTGAGCTACACGGGCTTCTTACATGATGCAACCAACGGAAATCGATTCACGTTTTCCTTTTCGGCCTAGTTACTGATTCAAAAACGTATTTATCCTAGTTGAATATGTTTTCATACTTATTCTTTGAAATGTTTTCTAACACACAAAAGTATTTAAAGTTCATTTTTTGTTTCTTTTAACCATACACGTATTATCATTTAGACATAATTCGATTCAATGTATACTCTATCATTTAGATGGTAAACAAATTTGGATGTATTAACATTCTGAGTATTTCGTCACTATATGCATCAACCAACTGACGAAAACAAACATGTCCCTATGAAAACACTATGAATACACTATGAATACAACGATTGTCGTGCATCGTCAGCTGATATCAAACATCACGCCACCTTCATATCAATAAAAAATAGTCCCCTACAATATTTTAATGTATACTCTTTGATGTGTTGTTTGTTGGTTCAGAAAAAAACTAAGGATTACTGTAATAAATCAATCAAACTGATTTTAACTATGTTTCTTGTTTATCGTTTGTCATTTGCAAAAACTAGTCGACTGGAAGGCGGAAGCTTGAAAATTTGACGTTGTGGAACGACTTTGTCATCCAGCTGTTCCATTAATCTCGTTTCTCTTCGTATATGGGTGTCATAATTTAAAACATAATATAATAACCTTTCAATTATTTTTATTTTCATAAATTATTCTAATGTAAATATATGGATTGAATGTATTTTTCTAATTTTCATAGCGGCTATGAATAGCAGAAGCTATCCACATATCTTCCGAGAACGGCATATTTTGATAGCTTCTACTATTCACAGCCGCTATGAAAATTAGAAAAATACATTCAATCCCTAATCATACATTGAAAACTCAAATTCACTTATGGACAGTTGAAAGAATTGATAGTTGAAAGTTGTGTGAAAATATTTCATTCATTTGGTGGTTCCGAAGACAGGATTCATCATTAAGCGGTTCTATGGTGTAATGGTTAGCACTCAGGACTTTGAATCCTGCGATCCGAGTTCAAATCTCGGTAGAACCTATTTCAACCACTGTTTTTATTAATATTTTTACTGCCGAATCCTCGCATTTGATACTTAAGAAATGCTTAAAACGATTACCTATCACCTTTTCAGGATCAAATGTCTGATGATAACGGTAGCTTGTAACAAGCTTTCGCTAAGCGGTTCTATGGTGTAATGGTTAGCACTCAGGACTCTGAATCCTGCGATCCGAGTTCAAATCTCGGTAGAACCTTAAATGATTTTTTGAATCACTCTTTTTATCCATTCAATTATTTTATAAGATGTAATGCTTATAAATTATTCTAATACTTACACTTTTGACGAAATAAATTAAAACAATTTCAGATGATAAAAAAGACTGAGACCGAAATGTTTGCAGAAAGCTCATATTCATCGTTTCTTAAATACTCATTCTAACGCTTGGAGGAATATCTTCCTACAAGGGCTTTCTTCCAAATGAACACAAAAAATGTTAATGGAAACAAAATATCTATGGGCATTGAAGAGAAGATCAAAATTCAAAACATAAACGCCCATGTAGGGACTCGAACCCTAGACCCTCAGATTAAAAGTCTGATGCTCTACCGACTGAGCTACACGGGCTTCTTACATGATGCAACCAACGGAAATCGATTCACGTTTTCCTTTTCGGCCTAGTTACTGATTCAAAAACGTATCTATCCTAGTTGAATATGTTTTCATACTTATTCTTTGAAATGTTTTCTAACACACAAAAGTATTTAAAGTTCATTTTTTGTTTCTTTTAACCATACACGTATTATCATTTAGACATAATTCGATTCAATGTATACTCTATCATTTAGATGGTAAACAAATTTGGATGTATTAACATTCTGAGTATTTCGTCACTATATGCATCAACCAACTGACGAAAACAAACATGTCCCTATGAAAACACTATGAATACACTATGAATACAACGATTGTCGTGCATCGTACAGCTGATATCAAACATCACGCCACCTTCATATCAATAAAAAATAGTCCCCTACAATATTTTGATGTATACTCTTTGATGTGTTGTTTGTTGATTCAGAATAAACTAAGGATTACTGTAATAAATCAATCAAACTGATTTTAACTATGTTTCTTGTTTATCGTTTGTCATTTGCAAAAACTAGTCGACTGGAAGGCGGAAGCTTGAAAATTTGACGTTGTGGAACGACTTTGTCATCCAGCTGTTCCATTAATCTCGTTTCTCTTCGTATATGGGTGTCATAATTTAAAACATAATATAATAACCTTTCAATTATTTTTATTTTCATAAATTATTCTAATGTAAATATATGGATTGAATGTATTTTTCTAATTTTCATAGCGGCTATGAATAGCAGAAGCTATCCACATATCTTCCGAGAACGGCATATTTTGATAGCTTCTACTATTCACAGCCGCTATGAAAATTAGAAAAATACATTCAATCCCTAATCATACATTGAAAACTCAAATTCACTTATGGACAGTTGAAAGAATTGATAGTTGAAAGTTGTGTGAAAATATTTCATTCATTTGGTGGTTCCGAAGACAGGATTCATCATTAAGCGGTTCTATGGTGTAATGGTTAGCACTCAGGACTTTGAATCCTGCGATCCGAGTTCAAATCTCGGTAGAACCTATTTCAACCACTGTTTTTATTAATATTTTTACTGCCGAATCCTCGCATTTGATACTTAAGAAATGCTTAAAACGATTACCTATCACCTTTTCAGGATCAAATGTCTGATGATAACGGTAGCTTGTAACAAGCTTTCGCTAAGCGGTTCTATGGTGTAATGGTTAGCACTCAGGACTCTGAATCCTGCGATCCGAGTTCAAATCTCGGTAGAACCTTAAATGATTTTTGAATCACTCTTTTTATCCATTCAATTATTTTATAAGATGTAATGCTTATAAATTATTCTAATACTTACACTTTTGACGAAATAAATTAAAACAATTTCAGATGATAAAAAAGACTGACTGAGACCGAAATGTTTGCAGAAAGCTCATATTCATCGTTTCTTAAATACTCATTCTAACGCTTGGAGGAATATCTTCCTACAAGGGCTTTCTTCCAAATGAACACAAAAAATGTTAATGGAAACAAAATATCTATGGGCATTGAAGAGAAGATCAAAATTCAAAACATAAACGCCCATGTAGGGACTCGAACCCTAGACCCTCAGATTAAAAGTCTGATGCTCTACCGACTGAGCTACACGGGCTTCTTACATGATGCAACCAACGGAAATCGATTCACGTTTTCCTTTTCGGCCTAGTTACTGATTCAAAAACGTATCTATCCTAGTTGAATATGTTTTCATACTTATTCTTTGAAATGTTTTCTAACACACAAAAGTATTTAAAGTTCATTTTTTGTTTCTTTTAACCATACACGTATTATCATTTAGACATAATTCGATTCAATGTATACTCTATCATTTAGATGGTAAACAAATTTGGATGTATTAACATTCTGAGTATTTCGTCACTATATGCATCAACCAACTGACGAAAACAAACATGTCCCTATGAAAACACTATGAATACACTATGAATACAACGATTGTCGTGCATCGTACAGCTGATATCAAACATCACGCGCCACCTTCATATCAATAAAAAATAGTCCCCTACAATATTTTAATGTATACTCTTTGATGTGTTGTTTGTTGATTCAGAATAAACTAAGGATTACTGTAATAAATCAATCAAACTGATTTTAACTATGTTTCTTGTTTATCGTTTGTCATTTGCAAAAACTAGTCGACTGGAAGGCGGAAGCTTGAAAATTTGACGTTGTGGAACGACTTTGTCATCCAGCTGTTCCATTAATCTCGTTTCTCTTCGTATATGGGTGTCATAATTTAAAACATAATATAATAACCTTTCAATTATTTTTATTTTCATAAATTATTCTAATGTAAATATATGGATTGAATGTATTTTTCTAATTTTCATAGCGGCTATGAATAGCAGAAGCTATCCACATATCTTCCGAGAACGGCATATTTTGATAGCTTCTACTATTCACAGCCGCTATGAAAATTAGAAAAATACATTCAATCCCTAATCATACATTGAAAACTCAAATTCACTTATGGACAGTTGAAAGAATTGATAGTTGAAAGTTGTGTGAAAATATTTCATTCATTTGGTGGTTCCGAAGACAGGATTCATCATTAAGCGGTTCTATGGTGTAATGGTTAGCACTCAGGACTTTGAATCCTGCGATCCGAGTTCAAATCTCGGTAGAACCTATTTCAACCACTGTTTTTATTAATATTTTTACTGCCGAATCCTCGCATTTGATACTTAAGAAATGCTTAAAACGATTACCTATCACCTTTTCAGGATCAAATGTCTGATGATAACGGTAGCTTGTAACAAGCTTTCGCTAAGCGGTTCTATGGTGTAATGGTTAGCACTCAGGACTCTGAATCCTGCGATCCGAGTTCAAATCTCGGTAGAACCTTAAATGATTTTTGAATCACTCTTTTTATCCATTCAATTATTTTATAAGATGTAATGCTTATAAATTATTCTAATACTTACACTTTTGACGAAATAAATTAAAACAATTTCAGATGATAAAAAAGACTGAGACCGAAATGTTTGCAGAAAGCTCATATTCATCGTTTCTTAAATACTCATTCTAACGCTTGGAGGAATATCTTCCTACAAGGGCTTTCTTCCAAATGAACACAAAAAATGTTAATGGAAACAAAATATCTATGGGCATTGAAGAGAAGATCAAAATTCAAAACATAAACGCCCATGTAGGGACTCGAACCCTAGACCCTCAGATTAAAAGTCTGATGCTCTACCGACTGAGCTACACGGGCTTCTTACATGATGCAACCAACGGAAATCGATTCACGTTTTCCTTTTCGGCCTAGTTACTGATTCAAAAACGTATCTATCCTAGTTGAATATGTTTTCATACTTATTCTTTGAAATGTTTTCTAACACACAAAAGTATTTAAAGTTCATTTTTTGTTTCTTTTAACCATACACGTATTATCATTTAGACATAATTCGATTCAATGTATACTCTATCATTTAGATGGTAAACAAATTTGGATGTATTAACATTCTGAGTATTTCGTCACTATATGCATCAACCAACTGACGAAAACAAACATGTCCCTATGAAAACACTATGAATACACTATGAATACAACGATTGTCGTGCATCGTACAGCTGATATCAAACATCACGCCACCTTCATATCAATAAAAAATAGTCCCCTACAATATTTTGATGTATACTCTTTGATGTGTTGTTTGTTGGTTCAGAAAAAACTAAGGATTACCGTAATAAATCAATCAAACTGATTTTAACTATGTTTCTTGTTTATCGTTTGTCATTTGCAAAAACTAGTCGACTGGAAGGCGGAAGCTTGAAAATTTGACGTTGTGGAACGACTTTGTCATCCAGCTGTTCCATTAATCTCGTTTCTCTTCGTATATGGGTGTCATAATTTAAAACATAATATAATAACCTTTCAATTATTTTTATTTTCATAAATTATTCTAATGTAAATATATGGATTGAATGTATTTTTCTAATTTTCATAGCGGCTATGAATAGCAGAAGCTATCCACATATCTTCCGAGAACGGCATATTTTGATAGCTTCTACTATTCACAGCCGCTATGAAAATTAGAAAAATACATTCAATCCCTAATCATACATTGAAAACTCAAATTCACTTATGGACAGTTGAAAGAATTGATAGTTGAAAGTTGTGTGAAAATATTTCATTCATTTGGTGGTTCCGAAGACAGGATTCATCATTAAGCGGTTCTATGGTGTAATGGTTAGCACTCAGGACTTTGAATCCTGCGATCCGAGTTCAAATCTCGGTAGAACCTATTTCAACCACTGTTTTTATTAATATTTTTACTGCCGAATCCTCGCATTTGATACTTAAGAAATGCTTAAAACGATTACCTATCACCTTTTCAGGATCAAATGTCTGATGATAACGGTAGCTTGTAACAAGCTTTCGCTAAGCGGTTCTATGGTGTAATGGTTAGCACTCAGGACTCTGAATCCTGCGATCCGAGTTCAAATCTCGGTAGAACCTTAAATGATTTTTGAATCACTCTTTTTATCCATTCAATTATTTTATAAGATGTAATGCTTATAAATTATTCTAATACTTACACTTTTGACGAAATAAATTAAAACAATTTCAGATGATAAAAAAGACTGAGACCGAAATGTTTGCAGAAAGCTCATATTCATCGTTTCTTAAATACTCATTCTAACGCTTGGAGGAATATCTTCCTACAAGGGCTTTCTTCCAAATGAACACAAAAAATGTTAATGGAAACAAAATATCTATGGGCATTGAAGAGAAGATCAAAATTCAAAACATAAACGCCCATGTAGGGACTCGAACCCTAGACCCTCAGATTAAAAGTCTGATGCTCTACCGACTGAGCTACACGGGCTTCTTACATGATGCAACCAACGGAAATCGATTCACGTTTTCCTTTTCGGCCTAGTTACTGATTCAAAAACGTATCTATCCTAGTTGAATATGTTTTCATACTTATTCTTTGAAATGTTTTCTAACACACAAAAGTATTTAAAGTTCATTTTTTGTTTCTTTTAACCATACACGTATTATCATTTAGACATGATTCGATTCAATGTATACTCTATCATTTAGATGGTAAACAAATTTGGATGTATTAACATTCTGAGTATTTCGTCACTATATGCATCAACCAACTGACGAAAACAAACATGTCCCTATGAAAACACTATGAATACACTATGAATACAACGATTGTCGTGCATCGTACAGCTGATATCAAACATCACGCCACCTTCATATCAATAAAAAATAGTCCCCTACAATATTTTAATGTATACTCTTTGATGTGTTGTTTGTTGGTTCAGAATAAACTAAGGATTACTGTAATAAATCAATCAAACTGATTTTAACTATGTTTCTTGTTTATCGTTTGTCATTTGCAAAAACTAGTCGACTGGAAGGCGGAAGCTTGAAAATTTGACGTTGTGGAACGACTTTGTCATCCAGCTGTTCCATTAATCTCGTTTCTCTTCGTATATGGGTGTCATAATTTAAAACATAATATAATAACCTTTCAATTATTTTTATTTTCATAAATTATTCTAATGTAAATATATGGATTGAATGTATTTTTCTAATTTTCATAGCGGCTATGAATAGCAGAAGCTATCCACATATCTTCCGAGAACGGCATATTTTGATAGCTTCTACTATTCACAGCCGCTATGAAAATTAGAAAAATACATTCAATCCCTAATCATACATTGAAAACTCAAATTCACTTATGGACAGTTGAAAGAATTGATAGTTGAAAGTTGTGTGAAAATATTTCATTCATTTGGTGGTTCCGAAGACAGGATTCATCATTAAGCGGTTCTATGGTGTAATGGTTAGCACTCAGGACTTTGAATCCTGCGATCCGAGTTCAAATCTCGGTAGAACCTATTTCAACCACTGTTTTTATTAATATTTTTACTGCCGAATCCTCGCATTTGATACTTAAGAAATGCTTAAAACGATTACCTATCACCTTTTCAGGATCAAATGTCTGATGATAACGGTAGCTTGTAACAAGCTTTCGCTAAGCGGTTCTATGGTGTAATGGTTAGCACTCAGGACTCTGAATCCTGCGATCCGAGTTCAAATCTCGGTAGAACCTTAAATGATTTTTGAATCACTCTTTTTATCCATTCAATTATTTTATAAGATGTAATGCTTATAAATTATTCTAATACTTACACTTTTGACGAAATAAATTAAAACAATTTCAGATGATAAAAAAGACTGAGACCGAAATGTTTGCAGAAAGCTCATATTCATCGTTTCTTAAATACTCATTCTAACGCTTGGAGGAATATCTTCCTACAAGGGCTTTCTTCCAAATGAACACAAAAAATGTTAATGGAAACAAAATATCTATGGGCATTGAAGAGAAGATCAAAATTCAAAACATAAACGCCCATGTAGGGACTCGAACCCTAGACCCTCAGATTAAAAGTCTGATGCTCTACCGACTGAGCTACACGGGCTTCTTACATGATGCAACCAACGGAAATCGATTCACGTTTTCCTTTTCGGCCTAGTTACTGATTCAAAAACGTATCTATCCTAGTTGAATATGTTTTCATACTTATTCTTTGAAATGTTTTCTAACACACAAAAGTATTTAAAGTTCATTTTTTGTTTCTTTTAACCATACACGTATTATCATTTAGACATAATTCGATT
Organism: Argopecten irradians; assembly: GCF_041381155.1. NCBI lineage: Eukaryota > Metazoa > Mollusca > Bivalvia > Pectinida > Pectinidae > Argopecten > Argopecten irradians. The sequence continues at coordinate 30,373 of NW_027188075.1, forward strand.
CAATGTATACTCTATCATTTAGATGGTAAACAAATTTGGATGTATTAACATTCTGAGTATTTCGTCACTATATGCATCAACCAACTGACGAAAACAAACATGTCCCTATGAAAACACTATGAATACACTATGAATACAACGATTGTCGTGCATCGTACAGCTGATATCAAACATCACGCCACCTTCATATCAATAAAAAATAGTCCCCTACAATATTTTAATGTATACTCTTTGATGTGTTGTTTGTTGTTCAGAATAAACTAAGGATTACTGTAATAAATCAATCAAACTGATTTTAACTATGTTTCTTGTTTATCGTTTGTCATTTGCAAAAACTAGTCGACTGGAAGGCGGAAGCTTGAAAATTTGACGTTGTGGAACGACTTTGTCATCCAGCTGTTCCATTAATCTCGTTTCTCTTCGTATATGGGTGTCATAATTTAAAACATAATATAATAACCTTTCAATTATTTTTATTTTCATAAATTATTCTAATGTAAATATATGGATTGAATGTATTTTTCTAATTTTCATAGCGGCTATGAATAGCAGAAGCTATCCACATATCTTCCGAGAACGGCATATTTTGATAGCTTCTACTATTCACAGCCGCTATGAAAATTAGAAAAATACATTCAATCCCTAATCATACATTGAAAACTCAAATTCACTTATGGACAGTTGAAAGAATTGATAGTTGAAAGTTGTGTGAAAATATTTCATTCATTTGGTGGTTCCGAAGACAGGATTCATCATTAAGCGGTTCTATGGTGTAATGGTTAGCACTCAGGACTTTGAATCCTGCGATCCGAGTTCAAATCTCGGTAGAACCTATTTCAACCACTGTTTTTATTAATATTTTTACTGCCGAATCCTCGCATTTGATACTTAAGAAATGCTTAAAACGATTACCTATCACCTTTTCAGGATCAAATGTCTGATGATAACGGTAGCTTGTAACAAGCTTTCGCTAAGCGGTTCTATGGTGTAATGGTTAGCACTCAGGACTCTGAATCCTGCGATCCGAGTTCAAATCTCGGTAGAACCTTAAATGATTTTTGAATCACTCTTTTTATCCATTCAATTATTTTATAAGATGTAATGCTTATAAATTATTCTAATACTTACACTTTTGACGAAATAAATTAAAACAATTTCAGATGATAAAAAAGACTGAGACCGAAATGTTTGCAGAAAGCTCATATTCATCGTTTCTTAAATACTCATTCTAACGCTTGGAGGAATATCTTCCTACAAGGGCTTTCTTCCAAATGAACACAAAAAATGTTAATGGAAACAAAATATCTATGGGCATTGAAGAGAAGATCAAAATTCAAAACATAAACGCCCATGTAGGGACTCGAACCCTAGACCCTCAGATTAAAAGTCTGATGCTCTACCGACTGAGCTACACGGGCTTCTTACATGATGCAACCAACGGAAATCGATTCACGTTTTCCTTTTCGGCCTAGTTACTGATTCAAAAACGTATCTATCCTAGTTGAATATGTTTTCATACTTATTCTTTGAAATGTTTTCTAACACACAAAAGTATTTAAAGTTCATTTTTTGTTTCTTTTAACCATACACGTATTATCATTTAGACATAATTCGATTCAATGTATACTCTATCATTTAGATGGTAAACAAATTTGGATGTATTAACATTCTGAGTATTTCGTCACTATATGCATCAACCAACTGACGAAAACAAACATGTCCCTATGAAAACACTATGAATACACTATGAATACAACGATTGTCGTGCATCGATCAGCTGATATCAAACATCACGCCACCTTCATATCAATAAAAAATAGTCCCCTACAATATTTTGATGTATACTCTTTGATGTGTTGTTTGTTGGTTCAGAATAAACTAAGGATTACTGTAATAAATCAATCAAACTGATTTTAACTATGTTTCTTGTTTATCGTTTGTCATTTGCAAAAACTAGTCGACTGGAAGGCGGAAGCTTGAAAATTTGACGTTGTGGAACGACTTTGTCATCCAGCTGTTCCATTAATCTCGTTTCTCTTCGTATATGGGTGTCATAATTTAAAACATAATATAATAACCTTTCAATTATTTTTATTTTCATAAATTATTCTAATGTAAATATATGGATTGAATGTATTTTTCTAATTTTCATAGCGGCTATGAATAGCAGAAGCTATCCACATATCTTCCGAGAACGGCATATTTTGATAGCTTCTACTATTCACAGCCGCTATGAAAATTAGAAAAATACATTCAATCCCTAATCATACATTGAAAACTCAAATTCACTTATGGACAGTTGAAAGAATTGATAGTTGAAAGTTGTGTGAAAATATTTCATTCATTTGGTGGTTCCGAAGACAGGATTCATCATTAAGCGGTTCTATGGTGTAATGGTTAGCACTCAGGACTTTGAATCCTGCGATCCGAGTTCAAATCTCGGTAGAACCTATTTCAACCACTGTTTTTATTAATATTTTTACTGCCGAATCCTCGCATTTGATACTTAAGAAATGCTTAAAACGATTACCTATCACCTTTTCAGGATCAAATGTCTGATGATAACGGTAGCTTGTAACAAGCTTTCGCTAAGCGGTTCTATGGTGTAATGGTTAGCACTCAGGACTCTGAATCCTGCGATCCGAGTTCAAATCTCGGTAGAACCTTAAATGATTTTTGAATCACTCTTTTTATCCATTCAATTATTTTATAAGATGTAATGCTTATAAATTATTCTAATACTTACACTTTTGACGAAATAAATTAAAACAATTTCAGATGATAAAAAAGACTGAGACCGAAATGTTTGCAGAAAGCTCATATTCATCGTTTCTTAAATACTCATTCTAACGCTTGGAGGAATATCTTCCTACAAGGGCTTTCTTCCAAATGAACACAAAAAATGTTAATGGAAACAAAATATCTATGGGCATTGAAGAGAAGATCAAAATTCAAAACATAAACGCCCATGTAGGGACTCGAACCCTAGACCCTCAGATTAAAAGTCTGATGCTCTACCGACTGAGCTACACGGGCTTCTTACATGATGCAACCAACGGAAATCGATTCACGTTTTCCTTTTCGGCCTAGTTACTGATTCAAAAACGTATTTATCCTAGTTGAATATGTTTTCATACTTATTCTTTGAAATGTTTTCTAACACACAAAAGTATTTAAAGTTCATTTTTTGTTTCTTTTAACCATACACGTATTATCATTTAGACATAATTCGATTCAATGTATACTCTATCATTTAGATGGTAAACAAATTTGGATGTATTAACATTCTGAGTATTTCGTCACTATATGCATCAACCAACTGACGAAAACAAACATGTCCCTATGAAAACACTATGAATACACTATGAATACAACGATTGTCGTGCATCGATCAGCTGATATCAAACATCACGCCACCTTCATATCAATAAAAAATAGTCCCCTACAATATTTTAATGTATACTCTTTGATGTGTTGTTTGTTGATTCAGAATAAACTAAGGATTACTGTAATAAATCAATCAAACTGATTTTAACTATGTTTCTTGTTTATCGTTTGTCATTTGCAAAAACTAGTCGACTGGAAGGCGGAAGCTTGAAAATTTGACGTTGTGGAACGACTTTGTCATCCAGCTGTTCCATTAATCTCGTTTCTCTTCGTATATGGGTGTCATAATTTAAAACATAATATAATAACCTTTCAATTGTATTTATTTTCATAAATTATTCTAATGTAAATATATGGATTGAATGTATTTTTCTAATTTTCATAGCGGCTATGAATAGCAGAACCTATCCACATATCTTCCGAGAACGGCATATTTTGATAGCTTCTACTATTCACAGCCGCTATGAAAATTAGAAAAATACATTCAATCCCTAATCATACATTGAAAACTCAAATTCACTTATGGACAGTTGAAAGAATTGATAGTTGAAAGTTGTGTGAAAATATTTCATTCATTTGGTGGTTCCGAAGACAGGATTCATCATTAAGCGGTTCTATGGTGTAATGGTTAGCACTCAGGACTTTGAATCCTGCGATCCGAGTTCAAATCTCGGTAGAACCTATTTCAACCTCTGTTTTTATTAATATTTTTACTGCCGAATCCTCGCATTTGATACTTAAGAAATGCTTAAAACGATTACCTATCACCTTTTCAGGATCAAATGTCTGATGATAACGGTAGCTTGTAACAAGCTTTCGCTAAGCGGTTCTATGGTGTAATGGTTAGCACTCAGGACTCTGAATCCTGCGATCCGAGTTCAAATCTCGGTAGAACCTTAAATGATTTTTGAATCACTCTTTTTATCCATTCAATTATTTTATAAGATGTAATGCTTATAAATTATTCTAATACTTACACTTTTGACGAAATAAATTAAAACAATTTCAGATGATAAAAAAGACTGAGACCGAAATGTTTGCAGAAAGCTCATATTCATCGTTTCTTAAATACTCATTCTAACGCTTGGAGGAATATCTTCCTACAAGGGCTTTCTTCCAAATGAACACAAAAAATGTTAATGGAAACAAAATATCTATGGGCATTGAAGAGAAGATCAAAATTCAAAACATAAACGCCCATGTAGGGACTCGAACCCTAGACCCTCAGATTAAAAGTCTGATGCTCTACCGACTGAGCTACACGGGCTTCTTACATGATGCAACCAACGGAAATCGATTCACGTTTTCCTTTTCGGCCTAGTTACTGATTCAAAAAACGTATCTATCCTAGTTGAATATGTTTTCATACTTATTCTTTGAAATGTTTTCTAACACACAAAAGTATTTAAAGTTCATTTTTTGTTTCTTTTAACCATACACGTATTATCATTTAGACATAATTCGATTCAATGTATACTCTATCATTTAGATGGTAAACAAATTTGGATGTATTAACATTCTGAGTATTTCGTCACTATATGCATCAACCAACTGACGAAAACAAACATGTCCCTATGAAAACACTATGAATACACTATGAATACAACGATTGTCGTGCATCGTACAGCTGATATCAAACATCACGCCACCTTCATATCAATAAAAAATAGTCCCCTACAATATTTTGATGTATACTCTTTGATGTGTTGTTTGTTGGTTCAGAAAAAACTAAGGATTACCGTAATAAATCAATCAAACTGATTTTAACTATGTTTCTTGTTTATCGTTTGTCATTTGCAAAAACTAGTCGACTGGAAGGCGGAAGCTTGAAAATTTGACGTTGTGGAACGACTTTGTCATCCAGCTGTTCCATTAATCTCGTTTCTCTTCGTATATGGGTGTCATAATTTAAAACATAATATAATAACCTTTCAATTATTTTTATTTTCATAAATTATTCTAATGTAAATATATGGATTGAATGTATTTTTCTAATTTTCATAGCGGCTATGAATAGCAGAACCTATCCACATATCTTCCGAGAACGGCATATTTTGATAGCTTCTACTATTCACAGCCGCTATGAAAATTAGAAAAATACATTCAATCCCTAATCATACATTGAAAACTCAAATTCACTTATGGACAGTTGAAAGAATTGATAGTTGAAAGTTGTGTGAAAATATTTCATTCATTTGGTGGTTCCGAAGACAGGATTCATCATTAAGCGGTTCTATGGTGTAATGGTTAGCACTCAGGACTTTGAATCCTGCGATCCGAGTTCAAATCTCGGTAGAACCTATTTCAACCACTGTTTTTATTAATATTTTTACTGCCGAATCCTCGCATTTGATACTTAAGAAATGCTTAAAACGATTACCTATCACCTTTTCAGGATCAAATGTCTGATGATAACGGTAGCTTGTAACAAGCTTTCGCTAAGCGGTTCTATGGTGTAATGGTTAGCACTCAGGACTCTGAATCCTGCGATCCGAGTTCAAATCTCGGTAGAACCTTAAATGATTTTTTGAATCACTCTTTTTATCCATTCAATTATTTTATAAGATGTAATGCTTATAAATTATTCTAATACTTACACTTTTGACGAAATAAATTAAAACAATTTCAGATGATAAAAAAGACTGAGACCGAAATGTTTGCAGAAAGCTCATATTCATCGTTTCTTAAATACTCATTCTAACGCTTGGAGGAATATCTTCCTACAAGGGCTTTCTTCCAAATGAACACAAAAAATGTTAATGGAAACAAAATATCTATGGGCATTGAAGAGAAGATCAAAATTCAAAACATAAACGCCCATGTAGGGACTCGAACCCTAGACCCTCAGATTAAAAGTCTGATGCTCTACCGACTGAGCTACACGGGCTTCTTACATGATGCAACCAACGGAAATCGATTCACGTTTTCCTTTTCGGCCTAGTTACTGATTCAAAAACGTATCTATCCTAGTTGAATATGTTTTCATACTTATTCTTTGAAATGTTTTCTAACACACAAAAGTATTTAAAGTTCATTTTTTGTTTCTTTTAACCATACACGTATTATCATTTAGACATAATTCGATTCAATGTATACTCTATCATTTAGATGGTAAACAAATTTGGATGTATTAACATTCTGAGTATTTCGTCACTATATGCATCAACCAACTGACGAAAACAAACATGTCCCTATGAAAACACTATGAATACACTATGAATACAACGATTGTCGTGCATCGTACAGCTGATATCAAACATCACGCCACCTTCATATCAATAAAAAATAGTCCCCTACAATATTTTGATGTATACTCTTTGATGTGTTGTTTGTTGGTTCAGAATAAACTAAGGATTACTGTAATAAATCAAACTGATTTTAACTATGTTTCTTGTTTATCGTTTGTCATTTGCAAAAACTAGTCGACTGGAAGGCGGAAGCTTGAAAATTTGACGTTGTGGAACGACTTTGTCATCCAGCTGTTCCATTAATCTCGTTTCTCTTCGTATATGGGTGTCATAATTTAAAACATAATATAATAACCTTTCAATTATTTTTATTTTCATAAATTATTCTAATGTAAATATATGGATTGAATGTATTTTTCTAATTTTCATAGCGGCTATGAATAGCAGAAGCTATCCACATATCTTCCGAGAACGGCATATTTTGATAGCTTCTACTATTCACAGCCGCTATGAAAATTAGAAAAATACATTCAATCCCTAATCATACATTGAAAACTCAAATTCACTTATGGACAGTTGAAAGAATTGATAGTTGAAAGTTGTGTGAAAATATTTCATTCATTTGGTGGTTCCGAAGACAGGATTCATCATTAAGCGGTTCTATGGTGTAATGGTTAGCACTCAGGACTTTGAATCCTGCGATCCGAGTTCAAATCTCGGTAGAACCTATTTCAACCACTGTTTTTATTAATATTTTTACTGCCGAATCCTCGCATTTGATACTTAAGAAATGCTTAAAACGATTACCTATCACCTTTTCAGGATCAAATGTCTGATGATAACGGTAGCTTGTAACAAGCTTTCGCTAAGCGGTTCTATGGTGTAATGGTTAGCACTCAGGACTCTGAATCCTGCGATCCGAGTTCAAATCTCGGTAGAACCTTAAATGATTTTTGAATCACTCTTTTTATCCATTCAATTATTTTATAAGATGTAATGCTTATAAATTATTCTAATACTTACACTTTTGACGAAATAAATTAAAACAATTTCAGATGATAAAAAAGACTGAGACCGAAATGTTTGCAGAAAGCTCATATTCATCGTTTCTTAAATACTCATTCTAACGCTTGGAGGAATATCTTCCTACAAGGGCTTTCTTCCAAATGAACACAAAAAATGTTAATGGAAACAAAATATCTATGGGCATTGAAGAGAAGATCAAAATTCAAAACATAAACGCCCATGTAGGGACTCGAACCCTAGACCCTCAGATTAAAAGTCTGATGCTCTACCGACTGAGCTACACGGGCTTCTTACATGATGCAACCAACGGAAATCGATTCACGTTTTCCTTTTCGGCCTAGTTACTGATTCAAAAACGTATCTATCCTAGTTGAATATGTTTTCATACTTATTCTTTGAAATGTTTTCTAACACACAAAAGTATTTAAAGTTCATTTTTTGTTTCTTTTAACCATACACGTATTATCATTTAGACATAATTCGATTCAATGTATACTCTATCATTTAGATGGTAAACAAATTTGGATGTATTAACATTCTGAGTATTTCGTCACTATATGCATCAACCAACTGACGAAAACAAACATGTCCCTATGAAAACACTATGAATACACTATGAATACAACGATTGTCGTGCATCGTACAGCTGATATCAAACATCACGCCACCTTCATATCAATAAAAAATAGTCCCCTACAATATTTTAATGTATACTCTTTGATGTGTTGTTTGTTGATTCAGAATAAACTAAGGATTACTGTAATAAATCAATCAAACTGATTTTAACTATGTTTCTTGTTTATCGTTTGTCATTTGCAAAAACTAGTCGACTGGAAGGCGGAAGCTTGAAAATTTGACGTTGTGGAACGACTTTGTCATCCAGCTGTTCCATTAATCTCGTTTCTCTTCGTATATGGGTGTCATAATTTTAAAACATAATATAATAACCTTTCAATTATTTTTATTTTCATAAATTATTCTAATGTAAATATATGGATTGAATGTATTTTTCTAATTTTCATAGCGGCTATGAATAGCAGAAGCTATCCACATATCTTCCGAGAACGGCATATTTTGATAGCTTCTACTATTCACAGCCGCTATGAAAATTAGAAAAATACATTCAATCCCTAATCATACATTGAAAACTCAAATTCACTTATGGACAGTTGAAAGAATTGATAGTTGAAAGTTGTGTGAAAATATTTCATTCATTTGGTGGTTCCGAAGACAGGATTCATCATTAAGCGGTTCTATGGTGTAATGGTTAGCACTCAGGACTTTGAATCCTGCGATCCGAGTTCAAATCTCGGTAGAACCTATTTCAACCACTGTTTTTATTAATATTTTTACTGCCGAATCCTCGCATTTGATACTTAAGAAATGCTTAAAACGATTACCTATCACCTTTTCAGGATCAAATGTCTGATGATAACGGTAGCTTGTAACAAGCTTTCGCTAAGCGGTTCTATGGTGTAATGGTTAGCACTCAGGACTCTGAATCCTGCGATCCGAGTTCAAATCTCGGTAGAACCTTAAATGATTTTTGAATCACTCTTTTTATCCATTCAATTATTTTATAAGATGTAATGCTTATAAATTATTCTAATACTTACACTTTTGACGAAATAAATTAAAACAATTTCAGATGATAAAAAAGACTGAGACCGAAATGTTTGCAGAAAGCTCATATTCATCGTTTCTTAAATACTCATTCTAACGCTTGGAGGAATATCTTCCTACAAGGGCTTTCTTCCAAATGAACACAAAAAATGTTAATGGAAACAAAATATCTATGGGCATTGAAGAGAAGATCAAAATTCAAAACATAAACGCCCATGTAGGGACTCGAACCCTAGACCCTCAGATTAAAAGTCTGATGCTCTACCGACTGAGCTACACGGGCTTCTTACATGATGCAACCAACGGAAATCGATTCACGTTTTCCTTTTCGGCCTAGTTACTGATTCAAAAACGTATCTATCCTAGTTGAATATGTTTTCATACTTATTCTTTGAAATGTTTTCTAACACACACAAAAGTATTTAAAGTTCATTTTTTGTTTCTTTTAACCATACACGTATTATCATTTAGACATAATTCGATTCAATGTATACTCTATCATTTAGATGGTAAACAAATTTGGATGTATTAACATTCTGAGTATTTCGTCACTATATGCATCAACCAACTGACGAAAACAAACATGTCCCTATGAAAACACTATGAATACACTATGAATACAACGATTGTCGTGCATCGATCAGCTGATATCAAACATCACGCCACCTTCATATCAATAAAAAATAGTCCCCTACAATATTTTGATGTATACTCTTTGATGTGTTGTTTGTTGATTCAGAATAAACTAAGGATTACTGTAATAAATCAATCAAACTGATTTTAACTATGTTTCTTGTTTATCGTTTGTCATTTGCAAAAACTAGTCGACTGGAAGGCGGAAGCTTGAAAATTTGACGTTGTGGAACGACTTTGTCATCCAGCTGTTCCATTAATCTCGTTTCTCTTCGTATATGGGTGTCATAATTTAAAACATAATATAATAACCTTTCAATTATATTTATTTTCATAAATTATTCTAATGTAAATATATGGATTGAATGTATTTTTCTAATTTTCATAGCGGCTATGAATAGCAGAAGCTATCCACATATCTTCCGAGAACGGCATATTTTGATAGCTTCTACTATTCACAGCCGCTATGAAAATTAGAAAAATACATTCAATCCCTAATCATACATTGAAAACTCAAATTCACTTATGGACAGTTGAAAGAATTGATAGTTGAAAGTTGTGTGAAAATATTTCATTCATTTGGTGGTTCCGAAGACAGGATTCATCATTAAGCGGTTCTATGGTGTAATGGTTAGCACTCAGGACTTTGAATCCTGCGATCCGAGTTCAAATCTCGGTAGAACCTATTTCAACCACTGTTTTTATTAATATTTTTACTGCCGAATCCTCGCATTTGATACTTAAGAAATGCTTAAAACGATTACCTATTGAAAAACACCTTTTCAGGATCAAATGTCTGATGATAACGGTAGCTTGTAACAAGCTTTCGCTAAACGGTTCTATGGTGTAATGGTTAGCACTCAGGACTCTGAATCCTGCGATCCGAGTTCAAATCTCGGTAGAACCTTAAATGATTTTTGAATCACTCTTTTTATCCATTCAATTATTTTATAAGATGTAATGCTTATAAATTATTCTAATACTTACACTTTTGACGAAATAAATTAAAACAATTTCAGATGATAAAAAAGACTGAGACCGAAATGTTTGCAGAAAGCTCATATTCATCGTTTCTTAAATACTCATTCTAACGCTTGGAGGAATATCTTCCTACAAGGGCTTTCTTCCAAATGAACACAAAAAATGTTAATGGAAACAAAATATCTATGGGCATTGAAGAGAAGATCAAAATTCAAAACATAAACGCCCATGTAGGGACTCGAACCCTAGACCCTCAGATTAAAAGTCTGATGCTCTACCGACTGAGCTACACGGGCTTCTTACATGATGCAACCAACGGAAATCGATTCACGTTTTCCTTTTCGGCCTAGTTACTGATTCAAAAACGTATCTATCCTAGTTGAATATGTTTTCATACTTATTCTTTGAAATGTTTTCTAACACACAAAAGTATTTAAAGTTCATTTTTTGTTTCTTTTAACCATACACGTATTATCATTTAGACACAATTCGATTCAATGTATACTCTATCATTGAGATGGTAAACAAATTTGGATGTATTAACATTCTGAGTATTTCGTCACTATATGCATCAACCAACTGACGAAAACAAACATGTCCCTATGAAAACACTATGAATACACTATGAATACAACGATTGTCGTGCATCGTACAGCTGATATCAAGCATCACGCCACCTTCATATCAATAAAAAATAGTCCCCTACAATATTTTGATGTATACTCTTTGATGTGTTGTTTGTTGGTTCAGAAAAAACTAAGGATTACTGTAATAAATCAAACTGATTTTAACTATGTTTCTTGTTTATCGTTTGTCATTTGCAAAAACTAGTCGACTGGAAGGCGGAAGCTTGAAAATTTGACGTTGTGGAACGACTTTGTCATCCAGCTGTTCCATTAATCTCGTTTCTCTTCGTATATGGGTGTCATAATTTAAAACATAATATAATAACCTTTCAATTATCTTTATTTTCATAAATTATTCTAATGTAAATATATGGATTGAATGTATTTTTCTAATTTTCATAGCGGCTATGAATAGCAGAAGCTATCCACATATCTTCCGAGAACGGCATATTTTGATAGCTTCTACTATTCACAGCCGCTATGAAAATTAGAAAAATACATTCAATCCCTAATCATACATTGAAAACTCAAATTCACTTATGGACAGTTGAAAGAATTGATAGTTGAAAGTTGTGTGAAAATATTTCATTCATTTGGTGGTTCCGAAGACAGGATTCATCATTAAGCGGTTCTATGGTGTAATGGTTAGCACTCAGGACTTTGAATCCTGCGATCCGAGTTCAAATCTCGGTAGAACCTATTTCAACCACTGTTTTTATTAATATTTTTACTGCCGAATCCTCGCATTTGATACTTAAGAAATGCTTAAAACGATTACCTATCACCTTTTCAGGATCAAATGTCTGATGATAACGGTAGCTTGTAACAAGCTTTCGCTAAGCGGTTCTATGGTGTAATGGTTAGCACTCAGGACTCTGAATCCTGCGATCCGAGTTCAAATCTCGGTAGAACCTTAAATGATTTTTGAATCACTCTTTTTATCCATTCAATTATTTTATAAGATGTAATGCTTATAAATTATTCTAATACTTACACTTTTGACGAAATAAATTAAAACAATTTCAGATGATAAAAAAGACTGAGACCGAAATGTTTGCAGAAAGCTCATATTCATCGTTTCTTAAATACTCATTCTAACGCTTGGAGGAATATCTTCCTACAAGGGCTTTCTTCCAAATGAACACAAAAAATGTTAATGGAAACAAAATATCTATGGGCATTGAAGAGAAGATCAAAATTCAAAACATAAACGCCCATGTAGGGACTCGAACCCTAGACCCTCAGATTAAAAGTCTGATGCTCTACCGACTGAGCTACACGGGCTTCTTACATGATGCAACCAACGGAAATCGATTCACGTTTTCCTTTTCGGCCTAGTTACTGATTCAAAAACGTATCTATCCTAGTTGAATATGTTTTCATACTTATTCTTTGAAATGTTTTCTAACACACAAAAGTATTTAAAGTTCATTTTTTGTTTCTTTTAACCATACACGTATTATCATTTAGACATAATTCGATTCAATGTATACTCTATCATTTAGATGGTAAACAAATTTGGATGTATTAACATTCTGAGTATTTCGTCACTATATGCATCAACCAACTGACGAAAACAAACATGTCCCTATGAAAACACTATGAATACACTATGAATACAACGATTGTCGTGCATCGTACAGCTGATATCAAACATCACGCCACCTTCATATCAATAAAAAATAGTCCCCTACAATATTTTGATGTATACTCTTTGATGTGTTGTTTGTTGGTTCAGAAAAAACTAAGGATTACTGTAATAAATCAATCAAACTGATTTTAACTATGTTTCTTGTTTATCGTTTGTCATTTGCAAAAACTAGTCGACTGGAAGGCGGAAGCTTGAAAATTTGACGTTGTGGAACGACTTTGTCATCCAGCTGTTCCATTAATCTCGTTTCTCTTCGTATATGGGTGTCATAATTTAAAACATAATATAATAACCTTTCAATTATTTTTATTTTCATAAATTATTCTAATGTAAATATATGGATTGAATGTATTTTTCTAATTTTCATAGCGGCTATGAATAGCAGAAGCTATCCACATATCTTCCGAGAACGGCATATTTTGATAGCTTCTACTATTCACAGCCGCTATGAAAATTAGAAAAATACATTCAATCCCTAATCATACATTGAAAACTCAAATTCACTTATGGACAGTTGAAAGAATTGATAGTTGAAAGTTGTGTGAAAATATTTCATTCATTTGGTGGTTCCGAAGACAGGATTCATCATTAAGCGGTTCTATGGTGTAATGGTTAGCACTCAGGACTTTGAATCCTGCGATCCGAGTTCAAATCTCGGTAGAACCTATTTCAACCACTGTTTTTATTAATATTTTTACTGCCGAATCCTCGCATTTGATACTTAAGAAATGCTTAAAACGATTACCTATCACCTTTTCAGGATCAAATGTCTGATGATAACGGTAGCTTGTAACAAGCTTTCGCTAAGCGGTTCTATGGTGTAATGGTTAGCACTCAGGACTCTGAATCCTGCGATCCGAGTTCAAATCTCGGTAGAACCTTAAATGATTTTTGAATCACTCTTTTTATCCATTCAATTATTTTATAAGATGTAATGCTTATAAATTATTCTAATACTTACACTTTTGACGAAATAAATTAAAACAATTTCAGATGATAAAAAAGACTGAGACCGAAATGTTTGCAGAAAGCTCATATTCATCGTTTCTTAAATACTCATTCTAACGCTTGGAGGAATATCTTCCTACAAGGGCTTTCTTCCAAATGAACACAAAAAATGTTAATGGAAACAAAATATCTATGGGCATTGAAGAGAAGATCAAAATTCAAAACATAAACGCCCATGTAGGGACTCGAACCCTAGACCCTCAGATTAAAAGTCTGATGCTCTACCGACTGAGCTACACGGGCTTCTTACATGATGCAACCAACGGAAATCGATTCACGTTTTCCTTTTCGGCCTAGTTACTGATTCAAAAACGTATTATCCTAGTTGAATATGTTTTCATACTTATTCTTTGAAATGTTTTCTAACACACAAAAGTATTTAAAGTTCATTTTTTGTTTCTTTTAACCATACACGTATTATCATTTAGACATAATTCGATTCAATGTATACTCTATCATTTAGATGGTAAACAAATTTGGATGTATTAACATTCTGAGTATTTCGTCACTATATGCATCAACCAACTGACGAAAACAAACATGTCCCTATGAAAACACTATGAATACACTATGAATACAACGATTGTCGTGCATCGATCAGCTGATATCAAACATCACGCCACCTTCATATCAATAAAAAATAGTCCCCTACAATATTTTAATGTATACTCTTTGATGTGTTGTTTGTTGATTCAGAATAAACTAAGGATTACTGTAATAAATCAATCAAACTGATTTTAACTATGTTTCTTGTTTATCGTTTGTCATTTGCAAAAACTAGTCGACTGGAAGGCGGAAGCTTGAAAATTTGACGTTGTGGAACGACTTTGTCATCCAGCTGTTCCATTAATCTCGTTTCTCTTCGTATATGGGTGTCATAATTTAAAACATAATATAATAACCTTTCAATTATTTTTATTTTCATAAATTATTCTAATGTAAATATATGGATTGAATGTATTTTTCTAATTTTCATAGCGGCTATGAATAGCAGAAGCTATCCACATATCTTCCGAGAACGGCATATTTTGATAGCTTCTACTATTCACAGCCGCTATGAAAATTAGAAAAATACATTCAATCCCTAATCATACATTGAAAACTCAAATTCACTTATGGACAGTTGAAAGAATTGATAGTTGAAAGTTGTGTGAAAATATTTCATTCATTTGGTGGTTCCGAAGACAGGATTCATCATTAAGCGGTTCTATGGTGTAATGGTTAGCACTCAGGACTTTGAATCCTGCGATCCGAGTTCAAATCTCGGTAGAACCTATTTCAACCACTGTTTTTATTAATATTTTTACTGCCGAATCCTCGCATTTGATACTTAAGAAATGCTTAAAACGATTACCTATCACCTTTTCAGGATCAAATGTCTGATGATAACGGTAGCTTGTAACAAGCTTTCGCTAAGCGGTTCTATGGTGTAATGGTTAGCACTCAGGACTCTGAATCCTGCGATCCGAGTTCAAATCTCGGTAGAACCTTAAATGATTTTTGAATCACTCTTTTTATCCATTCAATTATTTTATAAGATGTAATGCTTATAAATTATTCTAATACTTACACTTTTGACGAAATAAATTAAAACAATTTCAGATGATAAAAAAGACTGAGACCGAAATGTTTGCAGAAAGCTCATATTCATCGTTTCTTAAATACTCATTCTAACGCTTGGAGGAATATCTTCCTACAAGGGCTTTCTTCCAAATGAACACAAAAAATGTTAATGGAAACAAAATATCTATGGGCATTGAAGAGAAGATCAAAATTCAAAAACATAAACGCCCATGTAGGGACTCGAACCCTAGACCCTCAGATTAAAAGTCTGATGCTCTACCGACTGAGCTACACGGGCTTCTTACATGATGCAACCAACGGAAATCGATTCACGTTTTCCTTTTCGGCTAGTTACTGATTCAAAAACGTATCTATCCTAGTTGAATATGTTTTCATACTTATTCTTTGAAATGTTTTCTAACACACAAAAGTATTTAAAGTTCATTTTTTGTTTCTTTTAACCATACACGTATTATCATTTAGACATAATTCGATTCAATGTATACTCTATATCATTTAGATGGTAAACAAATTTGGATGTATTAACATTCTGAGTATTTCGTCACTATATGCATCAACCAACTGACGAAAACAAACATGTCCCTATGGACTATGAATACACTATGAATACAACGATTGTCGTGCATCGATCAGCTGATATCAAACATCACGCCACCTTCATATCAATAAAAAATAGTCCCCTACAATATTTTAATGTATACTCTTTGATGTGTGTTGTTTGTTGATTCAGAATAAACTAAGGATTACTGTAATAAATCAATCAAACTGATTTTAACTATGTTTCTTGTTTATCGTTTGTCATTTGCAAAAACTAGTCGACTGGAAGGCGGAAGCTTTGAAAATTTGACGTTGTGGAACGACTTTGTCATCCAGCTGTTCCATTAATCTCGTTTCTCTTCGTATATGGGTGTCATAATTTAAAACATAATATAATAACCTTTCAATTATTATTTATTTTCATAAATTATTCTAATGTAAATATATGGATTGAATGTATTTTTCTAATTTTCATAGCGGCTATGAATAGCAGAAGCTATCCACATATCTTCCGAGAACGGCATATTTTGATAGCTTTCTACTATTCACAGCCGCTATGAAAATTAGAAAAATACATTCAATCCCTAATCATACATTGAAAACTCAAATTCACTTATGGACAGTTGAAAGAATTGATAGTTGAAAGTTGTGTGAAAATATTTCATTCATTTGGTGGTTCCGAAGACAGGATTCATCATTAAGCGGTTCTATGGTGTAATGGTTAGCTCTCAGGACTTTGAATCCTGCGACCGAGTTCAAATCTCGGTAGAACCTATTTCAAACACTGTTTTTATTAATATTTTTTACTGCCGAATCCTCGCATTTGATACTTAAGAAATGCTTAAAACGATTACCTATCACCTTTTCAGGATC
>NW_027188076.1:0-47402 GCF_041381155.1 Argopecten irradians
GGTCGAAGACACACAATCTTTATTGAATCTATTCTAACTGAAACCGGCAACTTAATTTAAGTGTTAGAAATTAAATCACAGATGCTTACAAAACATAACAGGAATATGTAGACGTGATATCTGTCCAATTCAAATTACACAGCTATGTCAAATTCACCTACCGTCAACAGTTAATTGTATCACGCGAAAGGTACGATATATAATGTAACTTACCTTGTGTAATCTATCCATTAGCAATCTCATCACTTTAATCCCTATTTAACTTCCTGACTCATGGATTCTTTCCCCATTTAACTTGAGTCTATGTGAATATGACCTTGACTGTAACAGTATATTCTTTCACGTCGGTTTAAATCACATTTCAAGATCCAACCGTAATATACATGTACCTCGTAAAAATTTCGTAATTTAAGTGATGATTATACGCAACTGACTCTCCCAGCTGACACTCCCTACCATGCAATGCTCTGTCCATGTAAACCGGAAGTTGCTTTACTCTCCCAGGCGCTTTACGACTATATATAGCTATCGCTTTACTCAAGGGCGTATAGCTCAAAAAAAAGTTATGTTGATACGTCTATATAAATAGTTGGGAGCCTATATATTCGACGAAACCTTCTCTATTTCAGCTAACGATCTAGTGTCCAATCTTCAGCCATAAACGGAAAGATTAACATAGAAAAAATCACAACAACAGTTTTCCAGCCTGCTTAGGCAGTTTCCGAGTAAGGTACATATACAAAAGTTATACAAAGAACAAAGATGAGATAATAGTCCAAACAACAAGCATTTTCACCGCAACATGATCGATGACGTCTCATTAATAGTACACCAACGTTTACACCGCATGAAGTCATGACGCCATATGATTGTCTTTACAACTTCCACACAGGTTATCTGTTTGGTCTACATTTCAATTCCTTAGTAGATCCAGTATGAAATAGTGCTGATTCGATACGTAATTATGTAAGTGGGGTTAAAAAAGCTACAAATTCTTACAGATACGGATTTATTATTTCTAAAAGTCAAACAGTTTGAGGTTAAACCTAGCTTTAAGGGGCATTGCTCGGCTACATCCCCATTGTCCTGTCAGAGCTGCTCCCATTATAATTATTCCTCAGATATCATCAAATTTTCTCAATTTATCATTTTTCAGATCCAGTTCAAGCTACACTTTGGAGTTGTTTTTTTTGTTTGCCTTTTACCTGATGGCACGTAAATCAGTCACTCTCATAAGTAATAATGCTAATTTTGATCCTACACGTATACTGCTAAGACAGGATGCTCAGTTAAATTGCATAACTTACATGTGTGGCTTGATGAATTTCGTATGCATGTCAGACAATTCTGCTAGCTGTATGCTTGTAATGATGTGTTGATTGTTGATTTTGCTTGCTTGTGAAGCTGTGTTTGCCTTAGATTCACAGGGACCTGGCACGAAAATGTTTAACCAACATTATACATATATATATTATAGTATAGGCCTATTATACTATAATATATATATATGTATACTGCTGGTTAAAAATTTTCGTGCTAAGTCCCTGTGCTTAGATTAGTAAAGTTGTGCTTGCCTGAAATTGCTTATATATGTAGCCCTTTCGCCCCTTATTATCAGTGAAAATCTGGAAATATGGGGGGGGGACTTGCTTGAAATTCAGACCAGGGGTGAAAAGGGCATTTATTTATTTATATATATGTTTGTAAATAAAATAGCCAAAACTAGATACTTTAGTTTGTGATATATATTAAAGGGAGGTAATTAAGTCTTTTCTTAACTTACTTTCGTGCAACTTCCCGTAGCACTTCCTTCTCATTCGCAGGCGAAACACATCTTCTTAAGACGCTTGAAATTTTATACATGTGATGTAGAACATCAATGTACAACCGTGTTTGACAGCGACTTATCAGTGCCTGATATTATTTCTATTGTTAGTAAATACAACTTAATGGATTATATTCATAACAATATAAAATTTTGATATTTTCCTTCGAAGACAAAGTGGATAAAACGCTAGTCAAAAGATCACGTCTGGTCTTAAGAGCGAACAATGATTTGAAAAACCTTTTAAATTAACGACAAGGACATTTGTAAGATTTAAATGTATACACAATATGTATGAGAAAATGCCATTGAAATTGCTAAAATTACACTACTACTACGTGATTAATATGCAAACAAAAAAAATAATAATAAGACAAACATTGAACATTCCCGTGCTAATTCTAGGTACGAGTGTTCACTCTTGCGAATATTGCGGTGAGCTTTATAAGATGACTAGCTGTACTACATCTAGCTATAAAATGTGTCATTGCCAAGGATCGCTAATGTGAAGTGATAAGTCACACTGGGTTTTGGGGGGAGTACAATTGAACAGGAGCTTTTGTGTTTGTGCACTGACCGTGACGTGTTTGATTTTGGAAACTGACTGATTTTTCCTTTGATATCCGCCATGGCACATCCTTTGATGTATATGCTTGCGGGTGCGAGGGTTACCGTCTTACTTTCTGAAGTCGGGCCGTCGTTTCATGAGCTTCATATATTTTTAACGATTTTCAATTTAGAAGACATATTATCTAAATGTATCCGTGCCTGTATAAAATTATAAACGTTGTGAAATTTAATATAACTTTTACATTGGTGTTTCGTTTGACTCGAAAGGATTCAAGAATTGTGAGAAAAACGGTTTTTATTCAGCCGATTCATAGGCGTCCTCGCGTGGTGTTTAGTAATGAAAAAGAGACAGTCACGAATCCTTCTCACTTATAAATCCCTTGGTCATTGCCAACCATTACGAATCACTGTTAAGGAAAAATTGTTCCTTTTACTGTATGTGTATTTGTCACAGAATCTATCTAATGTGGCATGTGAATAGTGACAATCGTTCAGTTTTAATGTTGAAGAGTTTATTATTTTTTCTCAGATACGTATCCTATTCGATACTAGGCCTACATTACAGATCGTAGTACGTAAATAGCCGACCAGGACACATTTGCTCGTGGCACTTCAAGAATCCTAATATACTCAACGTTTTGTTTAAAAATATGAAAAAAGTAACTATAAACTGACTCATTTGTATGTCATAAACTAAATTCTAAAATTTCTGACGAAAAAGTTATCCAGAATACGCGATTTTGTGACTCTGAAAAAGGACGAAATTCGGGATCTCGGCAGTACTGTACGTAATGGCTAGCGTGCGCTGGGGGTAATCTACGAAAGCAAATTTTAATTTGGTCATAATCACACATCGTAAGGTATTTTACCAAATAGGACTTAGAAAAAAGTAATCGCTTATCAAAATGTCAAATTTAATACTCTCGTTATTCAATGTTCAAATTTTGAATATGTATGTTTCTGGTGAAAGTGCTTAATTATTGTACTACTATATGTGCATGAATAGCTATATAGTCCTAGAAGATACATTTTAAAACGAACCTTTTGGACCGTTTCGGCTGTACAAGTGTATGTACCGATACAACTGGTACGATCAACTAATTATAATGGAACGCTAGCTATGTGCTCTAGCTACTACGTAACTTCCGCTGTGTGTAGGCGTTGTCAAACCTACACGTTGTACCGCCTGCTGTCCTGGTATACGTAGTGGATCGCACTAACAAAATTATCGACTAAATATCCCGGAATCAACAGGTAGGCCTAAATATTTGTCGGATCAGTCAGCTAAGGACAGCAATCGTTAAACCTGTACATTGCACATAAAAATGAAATACATGTAGGCCTAGACTAGTATTTTCTCAACTAACTCAAGTAAACTTCCGGGGTCCTAGCATAGGCAGGTCCAAATGATCATAGCTGCCTGCACCCCTTCCCAGTGTAACGATTCGATTTGTCGTGTCCTTTAATATGTCACAAACCTTGAGTAACCCAGGTTCTATGGAATCACTCGCGGTTCCGTCCCTAATGTCATTGTACCCAAATTGATACCAATACACGTACTGTACTATATTTCTCTTATATGACATTTGTTGCTTGGTGTGCTTAACTTTGTTTTCTGTTTTGTTTTCAAAAGAGTATTACACGAACTTTCTTTTGATGCTTTTGTTTTTTGTTATTACAAGTGCTTATTTTTATTGTTAGATTGAATATTAGATGTGTCGAATTTATAGTTTTGTCAACATGATGTGTACCCAAATTTGATTCCTCAGCAGGAAAAAATGTATATTAGAAAATAAAGAAAAATAAATTTATATAGCATTTTTGTTATTTTACTTTATATAAGGGGGACGTAATATGCCACGTTTTTTTATAACGAGTTATACTGAATCAAGTAAAGTTATCCATTTTTACTGTAAAAAAAAAAATAATAAAGTAAAAATTGTAACAGTTGTTTTTCATAACGGTTGTGTACAGTGCTAAATTTGGTACGGTGTTTTTTACTGTACCGTCGTTAACACTCCATGTGTATTGCTTGTATGATTTTTCAATATATCGTGTAAAATCATGTTTTGTACTGTGGATTCACCAAAGGCATTAATATAATAGTCCCCACCCGCCACCCTTCTGCCCCACCCCACTCCCCCCCCTACACAGATAACAAAGACCACTATCAATTTATTTTTAATTAATCTTGTGACCAATTTAAATGTAACAACGCCTTCATAAATATTTATGATACTCAATTCAAAGTTACAACACACTTGCAATAAGTAAAAACAGTTTTAGTAAAACCTCTGATGGTGAAATTAAGCTATTCTAAAGAGCACTTTGCCCGTGACTAGAATACAAAAATTCGCTGTGTGGCAACTTATTTATTATCTCTTTTCGTTAAGTTTTTATATCTTAAAATTTATATTCATTTATGACAATTTTCTTTGTTGTGGCCTTACGTTTTTACAAATAAGATATTATAGAACCAAGAGTCATTGTCGCACGGCCACCCTTTTGGGATTAACATGAATTCAGTCAGGAATTATCAATTTCAAAGTTATCTTTCGAGAAAATAACAAAATATTGTTACACAAAACGAAGCGTTAATTTCTCCATAAATGATGGACATCTCTAGTGTATTGTCACCACTGACAGATAATGAGTTAAACAAATTTAACAACACCAAGATAGTGTTTAGGTATATTTATACAATTAGGGTATCAAATTTGGAGCTACTAGTATACACATTTGGGTACACTGACGTTAGTATACATGTACGTTCGTAGTGTGTAGGTCAACAAAGGTGCACCTACGGAAACCAGCTTCGTGTACCATGAAGTAAAAGTCAAGGGCAGGAGATAAAACTCTATCCGATATTATTTATTAACAACACATGGATTGCGAAGGGTAAAACAATATCACAATATAACATATACTAATTCTCTCAAAGCTTCCACACGTTTCACCATAACTTAAGTATGAGTACGAATATACTATTACATGTATGTATAAACCCAAGGGAACGGTTAGAGTATTACAGATACATCAATCTACACCTACAGTATAAACTACCACGCTACCCTCTAATTGTTACCAATTAATGAAAACATTAGCTCCTAACAAATCACCAACTCAGGTCATCCTCTCAACTCATCAAACATTTAGTTGTGGTCTAGAGGAAAGAAGTAGAGGAGTGAGGCTACCAGCACAAAAGGACTTTTATAGGACTGAGGAAAGCACTCACGTTGAACTACACCTATTTACACCCAGTGTAGACATATGGCAAACGTTCCGTGCATAAAAGCAAAATGGAATATGCCTATTGATCTGGGCCTATTGCCTATAGAAACAATTCAACAATGAAATTACGTAATCCAAAATTATTGGCCATTAATGGCTATTATCGTACAAACGGAAGGAGAAAAACGCGTCTTACATCCGTTAAAAACACAAGAAAATATCAACATGACAAGCTACCGAAGGAATAATATAGCAAAAAATGCCGAATTATCAATCTCACAACCAATCTAGGCAATGAGATTTCAACTAGGGTATGCCACACAATAACCAGCTGACCCATAAATTAACCCAACCCACCGTTGTAAAACATGAGTTCTAACACTAAAAAATCCATTCGGCTACACCAGTAATGACGACCATCTATATTAAGCAACTTTCTATCAGGCGAGATTACTGACAAACTAATCAAAAATTTTCAGTTCCAGGGGGTACTTCTTACTGTTGTTATCTCTCTCACATCCTCTATACTCCAGGGGATACTATCACTGTATTATGTCCACATCTTTTATTTCCCACATTTTTTTTTGTGTGTGTGTGGGGGTGTGTGGGGCCCCCCCCCCCCCCCCCCCCCCCGGCGTTCCTACAGGGGTTACTATCACTGTCCATTCTATTCCATCCTTGATACTCCAGGGGTTATTTCCCCTGGTTGTTATATATCCTTATTCATCGGACAAGCGAGCTAAGAATGCCAGCTCTGAAAGATACAAGCCTAAAGTTTATATGTATATAAGTCGTACATATGAATTTTTGATTGTTTCTAAGTCGCAATATCATTTCGATGATTAAGACGATGGAAAAATCCTGTTATAAATCATTTAGAGACAGGATAAATCGAAGTCCAATATGAGCGATAATGATTCGGGAAACTTGATAAAAATCAAAACTAATATTGAACATCGTAGGTGGGTCCCATAAATAAAAACTATTTTTAGGTCATCCTGACCCTATAGTCGACACGTTCATGTTTCGTCACGTTGTCCGTCCGCCGTGCGTTAACTTTCACATTTTGAAATTCTTCTCAAGTTCTAACCAGTGTGATTTGGCTGAAAACTTGCTGAAATGATCCTGACATGGTACCGACAAGTGTTCTGATTTTTCGGGTCGATCCGAAAATCCAAGATGATCGCCACAGCCGCCATCTTGAAAAAAACATTTTTGAACTTCTCTAGTTCTACCGGTGCGATTCGCGGCTGAAACTTGCATGACAATGATGCTGAACAAGGTCCGGACAAAGTGTTGTTATTTTTGGGTGATCCGAAATCCAAGATGGCCGCCACAGCCACCGTCTTGAAAATATATTTTGAACTTCTTCTCAAGTTCTACGGTGAGCGATTTCGCTGAAACTTGCATGAGATGATCCTGACATGGTCCACGACAATGTGTTGTTTAATCTCTGGTTGATCCAAATCGAAGATGGCCTGGTATGGACACAACATCTACTTTAATTCCTATATGATTATTGCCAAGGTAGTCAGATGGACGTTAAGGTCCCTTGGGCCTCTAGTTTGTGATGCTGTGAGCGGCACACATCCACTTCTGTGGAATTCTTGTTCTATTAGATATTGTAGTATCTTTCAACAAATGTCAATGGTGTATGTTAATTATAATAAAAAATCTTAGTCAATCAGAAACATGCCCCATTGCAGAATTGCCGCGTGTGTGTACGTAAAGTCCACAAAAGAATATTGACTCTGTGGAAAGTATAGTGCTTAATATAACTATTCTAAATTATATTAAATTCCAGAGGATGTGGAATTGGCCTAGCCATGTCGATCATCTTGTGCAATGCTGGTATAGATTTACTTACCTTTACTGCTAGCAATTTTTTCCCGTAGCAAACTCCAACCACACTGACTAATCATGATCATGAGAACCCTGTCGGTGTTTTGCTTCATTGATTGTATATATAGACGATAGGAAAAGTGACATTATATTGTGATTTGTTACTGTATATATAGTTTGTTATAATATTCGCTGGTGGTTATGGATTTCACTACTTCACGGTTTCATCTAACGTCGCGAAATTTGTATTAATGTTTATTTTCTCTGTTGTAGGGAATGGAACACTTTCCATGGCTACAAAGTTTAATTTATAAAAAAGAATCTTTCGCGAATACAAGTCTCAAACAGTAATTCAGAGAAAAATTTGCACCCGTGAGTTTTAACAACTATATAACGGAGTAGTTATTCTGTTACTGGTATCTTTATACTCTTTAGTTGTGTTTTATAAACTATCATTGTTGGAGTCCATAGCTTACTGAAAAAAATATCTGATTAAATTACTATTGAAACTATTGACAGTTTGGCGTTCTATCAGCGATTGTTTTTGGCTTATTGAATTTGCCATCGATTGATCGATTTGAGAGGCTACAATCACAATATATCGATTCGTGTGAAGTAGTGTAACACCCCTAACACGCTGACTCATACTTGTAAAAGTGGAAAAGCGGATGGATAAAGTGTGTTTCGGTTGGATAAAGTGTGTTTCGGGGTGGATTAAATATGCTAAATAGATAAAAACAAACATGGCCTATTAGATGTTAATGCATATCTCAACCCTCGTAAAATGAAAATTGGCGTTGAACACTCTGCAAGGTCTAGTGCCTGGCCAGCAAAAATTTTTCACTTAACAAGGGATTAATAGAATTTTTATTACCTTATAAGACTTATTCCCTCATATATAGACACCATCCCGATTATCGCACAATGAATAGATAACCTTCACTACGTACACGCCACGCGACAAACAATAAAAGATAAAGAAAAGGAAGCAAAATGAGCCATAAATCAATGCTTGTTAATTAACACATATTTCCATAAAGAATTTTGCATTTGTTAGGGATATTGGAACTTCATATATGAGGCCATACATTCCTAAAGATGGCCTAATGCCATATTTGTCGTTCATTTACTTCAATTTAAAATCAGATCTTGGACTGCCACTCTGATATATTCAACGTTTACTGAAATGCACCCTCGATAGTCCAGGGGTTACTTGCACTGTTGTTATATCCACCCGTGGTCTATCTCATAGTAAAACTAAAGGGAGCAAGGAGGAAGAGAAACTGATCAATCACAGGCCTACAGGTAATTTTTTTGAGGAATTCAGTGAGAGCGCCGTCCAACTTCAAAGTCACACATGTCAGCCACAGTGATTAGGTTTCGGTTAATTCCGATTACTTTCATCTCACGACCAAACTACCTGGTCGTAAAGTTGTCAAATACCGTGTCTTTCAAGCTTATGCTTTTGAAAACTACACAAGATTATGACAACCACACAACATATATATATACAAGAATAAAAACCCTAAATGATACATATTGTTTATGCATCTTTTAACATAATTATCCTTTTTGGATGTATCGTCTCTTTGTTCCACTATATACTTTTTGCTCATGGCTTGCATTGTGCTAAGAAGGTGATGGTGTCGGCACTTTTTTGGGAGCCTTCCCCCTGTGAGAAATACTTAAATCTGGGACAAGTTGTTCCAATAGGTAATTAAGCTATTCACAGTTTATGCAGACATTTTTCAAATCAAGATCAAATAAATTCTGGGCCCAGTTTTCCAAACATTCCTTACCTTTAAGCCGAATGAAAGGAATTGTAAGTTAAGAGATTTTTTCAAACTTCAAGTAATGTTCGTAGAAACTGGATCCACGCGTAACTACTAAATTTTGAAAACATTTTATAAGAATCTAACGAATACTCCGTTAATCTCACTTACTTGACTGAGTTTCGTGAAGACCACCAATTTTTAGCTGCTCATGAAAAACGAAAAATTTCACTATATCACGTGATTAAGCTAACTATGCTTTGTACATCCAGGCCTGGTGTGATATTCCGTGTCCAGGCAGCTTTACTTTCACACATAGAAACTCGATATTTAAACCGGGGGGGGCTGGTATCTGAAAATCTGAAACTTGCAAAACTCTGTAAAAACCTCTAAATTTGCTTACTAAATCATCTGAATATTCGTGGTTTAATATGACAAACCGATGATGTCTAAAAATCGTCAT
This sequence comes from Argopecten irradians, assembly GCF_041381155.1. NCBI lineage: Eukaryota > Metazoa > Mollusca > Bivalvia > Pectinida > Pectinidae > Argopecten > Argopecten irradians. The sequence goes on from NW_027188076.1 coordinate 9,704, forward strand.
TATCAACGCACGATTTATGTTTAATATTATCCTAAAAATGGAAGCAACGAAGCTGCTTAGTACATGTCCAAATACGTCCCAGTAATTCTGAACACAAAAGGTGGATATTTGGGTTTTTCACAAAGTAAATTTAAAGACATGTCACACAGCGGCCTTGAAAAACGGTCGGTATTTCGTAGTTTCCATGGACAGAGGAGATGTGTCCGTGGCGCAGCTGTATCGTTGTTGACGTCGTCTACAAAATTACCACAAATCTTATACTTAAAGCGATGTGGTTTTCTTTTTCTTTTCAACTAACTGCATCGACACACATTTATACATATCAATGAATAACGGGGGGTTTTTTAATGAACTTTGATTTTATTGGTAATAAAGGCGGAAAAGGGCATCATAACACAATTTTACTCAGTTTTCGTTTCTCCAAAACACCACGATCACGGCTAGTAAAGCGTAAAATTTACCGAGTGTGGTCGTTTCTAAAACTGATACAAATCAATCGCAATAAACATACGCCACAATTAATTGATCCTGATTCACATGAAGGGTTTTTATTAGTCAAATGACATTTAATGATCTTGACAATGCTTTACTTGTGTTTGATAATTACGATGTGGTACACACGTCATAATATGCCTTGTAACAATATGTATCGCATAAACCAGAGAACCACGAGGTTCAATTTTAATAGTAATCTTGAGCGCACAAAGTGTACGTCAATTTCAAGTACTTGAAATACTATATATATTTGTTTTATTGGCTTAATCACACAAATGCTATAGCTCAGCTATAATGACGCTTTCCACTTAATACAGAGAAACTGAAACACTTCCGTAATTCTGTCCACAAGTGTTTTTCTATTACTTTTTGACAACTATAGCGATTTAGGGGACCATTTTATCAGCCAATTAGGAAATATTGATTATTGATATAAAAAATCAACACATTCGCACAGTGTCCAACTGAAAAAGTTGAATAAAACTTTTTTAGCTTTGATTGAGCGAACACATCATAAAAATAAATAAGCGCTCTTTTAAACCTGCCGGTTCAATTGTAAAATAATAAAAACGACGTCAGCACCAAACGTCTCTCCAGACGGAACGCGTTAAGTAACGTCAGTTTTGACACATGTCACAATTAAATCTACGTTATAGCTATACTCGGATTTACTCACAACATTTACTCAACTTTTGAGCACCCACTTTTTACTAATAGTTTTCTCGAACCCCAAAATCTTGCGTTGTTCCACTACAAGGTTACATGTTTCTTCGTCTACAACAATCATTTCACTTGTAAAAGAGATCTATGAGTATGTATACAAAATTGCCACGCGCGTGATGCATGCTGGAAAATGTCCTTTGAGGACATGCATCATATCTGGTGCGACCTAACGGTGTAGTTTGCCAGTGAACATTTATTCAATTATAACGTAAAATTATTTTTTGATTATCCGAATGTAAGTGGCCTTGAAGAAGAAGATAAACCTGAGAAGTCTGGAAGTTGAAAAACTAGAAATGTGTTAAATTATGTTAAAACTCTAGAGAAAGACTGCGAACGAAAAAAAGAGTATATTTTTAGCAGTCCAATGCATAACACTGGGATCTGAGATATAGTTACAGTTATTACATACATATCATATTATTCCTAGACACACCAGAGTTGTCCACACTCCTTTTTTAGAATGTGTAGGAGTATAGATAAAAATCAGGAATTTCATTCTCTTCTGGGTGGCGTACTTATTACTGAGTACTAGCTTGCTACATGTAGATATAACGAATTATAATCCTGTATTTTATTCTAGATTAAATGACCCTCATCATGGGACATTATAGTTAGCGTCCAAATTTGGAGTATACATTGTGTCACGACTTGCGTACGTTTCTCAAGACACCCTGCCCCGATTTCAATATACAGTTCAGGCAACGCACATTTAATAATGAGCGGTGATTAGAAAATCAGGTTCCTGCAATAAAATTGAAAGGAATAATTTATTACACTATATCGGTCCCTATTAGTGCACTGTTAATATCTTATCCACAATCTCCACGCACAGAAGGCGACCGCAGATGATATTAGCTACGGTAATGATCTCCGATTCGGTTCACCATAACACCACGTCCGGTTCAATCGCAGTTGGGGTGCTCTTGTGCCGATGCCGCTAGGATGCTTCCACGATATCTGCTATATTAGTAAATAGTGAACATAGTCATGTAGCGAAATTTGACGTTGAAGACACGCCTGCAAGGACATGACGTCACACTTTACGCCTGCAAGGACATGACGTCACAATACGTCCACACAATGATTACCTACCAGCAAGGGCAGATAACTCTGTAATATACAAATCCAGAATAACTAAAATAAAAAAAAATGGGAGTAATTTGCAAATTTGAGCCCATAAAAGAAATCATTTCTTCTTCAATTCATTTCATTTGTAAAATCCTTTAGGTGTCATCCCACTAAGACATAAGATATGCTATATTTATATATCTATTTTAGGTTTATAGGTATAAATATCGACGAACGTCTAGAAATTTTACCATGACTTATCGAAGTATATTAGATATGCTCTGATTTTTCACTATTTTCATTTCCTAATACATGGTCACGTAGCATTCATTTTTAGAAACGCCGAGTCAATAGTCCTTTGTGAACTTCATTGCCCAAACACGTTCTTCAGGGTGCCGTTCTTTGACCAACACTTTTTTTATAATTAATATGCACGTTAGAGATTGTTTTTGACATTGTTTAAAGAAACGACTTATATAAAATAGGACCTTTGTTTCGGTTCATATGGTGTTTATATCGCCCTTGTAGAATTTAAAATAATGACATATTATACGCGGATGATATAATACCATATCGACCTCAACAAAGGTCGATAATTGATATGTACACACCGGTTTACAGTGTAAATCTGTATATACTTGTAATTCCCACATAAACGGGAGGAAAACTGGAGATTTTTCAGACATTTTTGGACCTGCACTATAGTCATTTTTTTTCAAATTGGAAACTTTGATCTTTTGCTCGAATTTTCGGGAGTTGCCAGTCCAATGCGGAAAACTTGACACACAAAGTCGCCAATAGCACCAGTCAACGATAGATACATGTATAAACACAAGTCTGAAATCTTCACAAAGACTGTCATCATCAAACTTTCACAAAGTCAAGCGTCAGTAAAGACTTCGTAAAGCATGTTGGACGCGTAAAAAATCATTTTCTGTATTTGCATGTTACAGAGTTATCTGGCCTTGCAGGTAGGTATATTGATTATGACGTCATGTATTTGCAAGCGTAGCGTCATAAGTTTTCAGAGAAAGCTACGTGAATAAAGTCTGTGATATACAAAGATGGAATAGAGAAAGAAAGATCAGCGTAAGGTGTAAGATTGCAATACATTGAACTCATGTCACCATCGCACTAAATGGAAGCTTTTAAAGGGTTCAGTAAAACGATACAGATATACAAAATACCATAACCCACAGATGTTACACGAACAGAGAGGTATAAAAATTAGTTACAGTTTATACTTAGTTGAACCTATCCATGTTTACACAATAATTAGCTATATTGTACACATAAATGTAGTTATGTCAGATTGTACACAGGGATATGAGAATACATTACAGTAAATATATATATATATTGACCTTTTCACGTATGCACAAAGATACAATAATTTTGGTCCTGTTCTTGCTGCCAAGTTTGCTGAATATCTTATCAGTACAGTTGTATGCGTAATGAGGAGGTATTCAGTACAATGTTCAGTTTGAAAAATGATGTGTTGTATAGATTTGATTATGTCATATAGTACAGAGGAATATGAGAATTAGTAACAGTTTATATAATAGTTGTAACATATTCCAGGGGTGAATATAATGACAGTGGTATTAACTCGTGGAGTATCGAGGATACGGGGGATGTGTAATTTACTCAAAATTTGCTGGCTGGCTGTTCGTATTTACAGTCATTACGTCATTGGAAAACCCAACTGTTTCTATAAATATAGCACACGTCACATGTGTAAAGGAAAACCCGTGTCTAACAAAGTTGAAGCTATTTAAAATTGACCAGAACAGCCTGTGTATAAACCTCGAAACTCAGATATCCACAACCGGGAGATACTGACTCTTGGTGTCCTATATAGCTAGTGTTTGATTTCAACGATTAACATAAAAGGTAAGTGACATTAATATTATTTTGAAATCCATTCATATCTTGCGTCTCTGTCTTTTAATTAGGGTTGTTTCGCATTGTGAAAATAAGAGGAACCTGGGGGATGTGGAGGCTCTCGGCACCCCTGGGTCGTAAGAATGTGGGGATATGAGAAATAAGAGGGACCCGGGGATGTGGAGGCTTTCGGTACCTCTAGGGCCGTAAGAATGTGGGGATATGAGAAATAAGAGGGACCCGGGGATGTGGAGGCTTTCGGTGCCCCTGGGGCCGTAAGAAGGTGGGGATATGAGAAATAAGAGGGACCCGGGGATGTGGAGGCTTTCGATACCCCTGGGATCGTAAGAAGGTGGGGATATGAGAAATAAGAGGGACCCGGGGATGTGGAGGCTTTCGGTACCCCTGGGATCGTAAGAAGGTGGGGATAGGAGAAATAAGAGGGACCCGGGGATGTGGAGGCTTTCGGTACCTCTAGGGCCGTAAGAAGGTGGGGATATGAGAAATAAGAGGGACCCGGGGATGTGGAGGCTTTCGGTGCCCCTGGGGCCGTAAGAAGGTGGGGATATGAGAAATAAGAGGGACCCGGGGATGTGGAGGCTTTCGATACCCCTGGGATCGTAAGAAGGTGGGGATAGGAGAAATAAGAGGGACCCGGGGATGTGGAGGCTTTCGGTACCCTTGGGATCGTAAGAAGGTGGGGATAGGAGAAATAAGAGGGACCCGGGGATGTGGAGGCTTTCGGTACCCCCGGGATCGTAAGAAGGTGGAAATAGGAGACATGGTGGTAGGTCATACTAAGTAGCGCAAAACTGATCACAAATCCAAACGACAGGCGGCTATCTTAGATTTTGATGATGTGATAATTTCTGTTCGAGTTACCTCCCTTGGATAACGTTTGGTAATCTAAGTGATGAATTAATTTGCCAAAGTGGTAACATGTACACTACAATTCACCACCCGTCAACAATGCTTGGTACCGATATTTCTAAAACTACTGAAAGGATCTTATTAAAAAAATATTGTGAAAACTTGTGTTGCAAATGGACATTTTCATAGTCAGTTCATCCTCGATACTCAAGGGGTTCCGATCACTTACGATCTCTACACCCCTGGACTATCTCATAGTAAAACTGGAGGCAACAGAACAGAACAGGTAATTTAGTCGTTTGATGTACATCAAAAGAGCTGTATAACGGTACACTGTGGTTGACTGTGTGGCTTTGATATTGGGCGTCACTCTCTCTGTAGTCTTTAAAGGAATTTTTTCCACTAAGCTGCCTTCAATTTCACTATGAGATAGTCCATGAGTGTAGAGATAGTAAGTGATCGGAACCCCTGGAGTATCGAGGATGGTAAACGTCTGAAGAATGGCACACAAACACTTATACCAGTCATCCTAAGACCAAGTTTAGTCCTCATACTGTTGCTAAGGTAATTAAATGTAAAGTCATATACACATGTACAGTGATTCCATCTGCTCAATATGGTTGTGATTTATTGCAATTGTCTAGAAAAGAGTTGACGAAATTAGAGAGAGTCCAAAATTATATTCCAAAAAAATGAAAAAGTTCTTGGTGTGAAAAGTTATATTTGTAGTTTATATGTTTGTCAAATAATACAACATCTGTCGTTTGAAAGATCAACATTGGTTTTAGGTTGACTTCGTCGTATCGGTCATTATTTACTCTGTCAAGATAGACTTTAATTATATCACGCTAGTGTAGTCCCCAACTGTTTGTACAGTAGCACCATCTGGCGCGGATGATCTTTAAATCTTATCATCCAGAAGCCGTTAAAAGTATGTAAACAAGCTGTAAGATTACTGTTGGATACTCCATTTGATGCACCATCTTAGAAATGTTTAATAAAATGGCTACCAATGAGTATTTAAAACTCAAAAGAGGTCTTATAATGCTTACATTATCTATGTAGTTCCAGTAAATCTCTGTAATCAATTTAATACGTTTACCAACACATTTACCAGACCAACATTAAACAACGAACACACTGACAAAGTACTGAAACATCGTATTGTATTCTAAACACTATCTGTTCAAGGAAGAAAAATTCGGAATAACTTACTTGTAGAAGTAAAACCGTCTCATTCCTTCACAAATACCAAACACAATATGATTGATATCTTCAGGAAGGCTGTTTAGACCGTTTTCATAAAACGTTTTTATTTCTAATACTATTAGTATTGTACCTCCTAGGGAATTCTTTGTTCGGTATTGTTTTATTTTCGCTGTGTTAGAGTATAGACACTAGACAGACAAAAATTGTTTATCTAAATTAGACTACGAGTCTTTTGCTGAAAACCATGAGAGGTAAACAATCCATTTATTGTAACATTGCGTGATAATTTTATTTTATTTGTACTGAACGTTTTTAGATCAACAATTATGTCTTGTATTGATAGCTGTAACAGTGATAATTCTGGCATTACTAACAAATGATCCTTTGGGAGATTAGATATACTGAACAGGAAATAAATATTATTATTATTGTTATATACTTATGTGTGTTATCGTCTGTAAACTGTCCTTTAAAATGTTTGTGGTTTAAGTGTCGAGTAATGTACATGTACAGCAAAGGGTAAACGTGCGTGTATATAATTCATTTTAAGGAAGTACGTCACTGGAAAACCCCACGGTCTCCGGTCCACAGCTTAAGTCATACGGGAATACAATCTCTCCCAGAGTGCATTGCGGTTACCCTTCATTTATCTCTGTCAACGGCTCACGCACTACCAATCTAGTGACCTCGAGGTCAAGTTATTTTTACATGTTCCAACATGGCGGCCCCCATACACACTCCGAAGAAAGAAACAATTATAGGAGATTTCAGAAAAGATGGCGATGACGTCACACAAAGGTACATCCGGGCGCTCAAAGGTACAACTCTGTATATCTGTACACATTAACATGGTGGGAACACGGCCGCTTCGATGTTTGTTTACATTTTATTGTAATAAATAGTACGACAATCCGAGAATTGTTGCTTTATCTTAATTTCAAAAGGTGTAAATAAAATATGTAACAATGATATATAGATATAAACATATGGTATTCATATATTTTACGATGTTTATACTCCATTTTCGACCGCCACGAGGAAAATCACGGTCGCCATTATGTATAAACATTGACAGAATATTGCAAATATCAGCTTGAAATTACAAATTAAATTCCAAGTTCCGCAAACATCGTACTGAAATTTTAATAAGCGATTACTGTTTTCTTAGTCTTACTTTGTAAAACACCGTAAGATGTGTGATTATCACCAAATTAAAGTTTGCTTTCGTAGATCACCCAAGCGCACGGCAGCCATTACGTACAGTACTGCCGAGATCTCGAATTTCGTCCTTTTTCAGAGTCACAAAATTACGTATTCTAGATAATTTTTTCGTCGGAAATTTTGGATTTTAGCTCATAACATACAAATTAGTCAGTTTATAGTTACTTTTTATCGTATTTTCAAACAAAACTTTTAGTATTTTAGGATTTTCGTAGCCGTGCGCAATGTGTCCTGGTCGGCATTTACAGTATTACGATCTGTATTCATAAATCTAAATGTAATCTATCTAACATGTATTCAAATTATTTTAAAGTAATATCACTTCAATTTGAGACTTCACTTAGCAGCCCATGGAATAAAAGCGACTGATATTAAAAAAATAAACTCTAAAGCATTAAAACTGAACGATTTTACCATTTTATTTTTCGAGATATCGGCAGCCATACGTTTACGTAAACATGTACATTGCGTAGATCTGCATATTTAAGTGTAACACAGTGGTTTATATAGCATTCCTTTAAAGCAAGATATACATGGAAAAGAACGAAATATATATCTTTTACAGGTACTTATAGAGATATGTGTTGGTAATTACATATTTATATTATTAAATTCCCAACTATTGGCTGTGGCCTGAGGTGATCTACCATGCACGAGCGGCAGTGGTCTGGCAGTGGTTCACATTTCATTATGTTTGATAGTAGTGTGAACAGCTTTTTTCATGTATAACAGAAACGTAACACAATAAAATCAATTATCTATTCATAACTTTTTCACAACATGGATTTCTTTCTGTGAAGAAAAAACGGTGACGGCCCGACCCCGCTTGGCAAGCTGGCTTCAACGCTAAATCTACACAAATATATTTTGCAATAAACAATTGTAAATACAAAAATATAAATGTCTGTAACCTCGGAAACAATAAGAAACAATTTCAAAATCGGAATTTGAAAGTATGAATGTGTTTACTTTTGTCAAAGTATCGATTGTGTAGCAGGGATGTACGTATCTGTTATTGTTTTTATTAGTCGCCATACTGTGTTTGTACCTTTGAGGACCCGGATGTAAACTTTCTGTGACGTCACGCCATCTTTTCTGAAATCTCCTATTGGTTGTTTCATTTGCCATAGGTCGGCTCTGACTATCACTTTTTCACTTTCGGGTAGAAAATGTGCTTCTTTATTTGGAAATTTATCCTCGCTTATTTCAAATGAGACAGTGTACAACTGCATTTCACAGGCCTCCGTATGTAGAAGCTGCTTCACACGTTTAGAAAAGACGTTAGAATTCGTAAAAGAGGTAAAGGAAGGAGCAGAGCGTTATGCCAGGGGTAACATATCATCTAAACGTCTGGCATTAACCCCGATCACCCCGAAATCAAATCCTAACAACTCTGACGTGAGCGTGACAACAACCCGTTCAAGGTAATTAGTTTATAGCCTATATACAGCCTATATATACAGCATCTATAGTACAGTATCCTTGATAATCGGGTGCAGATTCATTACTTTGATGACCTATTCTAGCTACATCATTATGTATTGGATAACACTGAACCGTATGAAATAATGTGATAAGTTTTAGATACAGGTAACTCAGTTTAGAGTGCTCATTATATATTTAAGTCTGTATTTAAATGTTTAATAACATATGCTGATTTTTTTCTTATCTCATCATAGAAAATTCAAGAAACTGAATTTCGCACAGACAGATGACTCAGGATCTGCTAAAGAACACAGGTATGTAATTTATATACATGTATGTATGTAAACATATCGAGTTTATAAATCCAATTGGACAAATACTTGTTAGTTCCTATTCATCCTCGATACTCCAGGGCTTCCGATCACTTACGATCTCTACACCCCTGGACTATCTCGTAGTGAAATTGAAGGCAGCTCAGCGGAAAACATTTGACCAATCACAGGCTAGCAAGATTTCCCTTGAAGACTACAGAGAGAGCGACGCCTACCATCAAAGTCACACAGTCAACCACAGTGTACCGTTATACGGCTCTTTTGATGTACACCAAATGACTAAATTACCTGTTCTATTCTGTTGCCTCCAGTTTTACTATGAGATAGTCCAGGGGTGTATAGATCGTAAGTGATCGGAAGCCCTGGAGTATCGAGGATGGTTCCTATTATGCTATATACATAAATATATATATACACAATGTACACGTGTATATATAAGGTCAAATAGTAATAGCAACAGTACAGACAAGAAGATTGTCGAATTTTCGAGATATATGTATACCAACACTGCACCATTGAAACATTCCTTTTTAGGGATGCTGATATGTGCTGCAGTGGTATAACTGGCTAGCTGAAAGTATTTCGGGCAAGCCGATTGTATGTCGTACATTGTAGATGATATGAGTTTGAGTCTCTGTCAGGGCACGAGTACTAAAAATGTCTTCCTTCAATATTTATGTTACTGCGTGGACTGGTATATACGGTATATATAGATTGTATGTCATAAATAACTACATGGATAGTTTATTCATGAATGTCTTTTAAAAAACTATTTATTGTTGTATTAAACCTATAAAAGGGTTGCAATAATTTCTTTCCCTTATATTGCAGGACATTCCAAAGCCTGGAACACAATGTACCTGACAAAATACAGGATCCTATTTCTCTCACTAGTACTGCCAATGAACATGGGTATGTGTTTCAGTCAGGAATTGGTTATTAAAAATCACTGTCTGGGCAGGGATCACATAGTGTGAAATTTATAGGTGACACTAAACATGGTGTGTTCAATAAATATAATATAGTATTTTCAAAATCAATGTATTAGCAAAGCCCATAAACTTCTGAAGGAAAATTTGGTGCAGACTGCATACATTGCATGTATTTCCCATGGTATCTACAATCTGTATATTTTCATGGAGATAGTAGTCACAGGTGTATGTTACCTGTTTATTGCACGAATAATTACCTGGTAATTAACAAAATCACATTATTACATGGCCTTAACAACAGATATCATACAAAATTAACGTCCTAAAAATTCCTTTGACAGTGAATGTATAAGATAAGGTAATATAAAATGAATATGTAATTAAAATACCATGCTTATATAACTTGTACTTGCAGGGCTTGAACTAGTGACCTCCCTACTTTTACATATTAATGTGTATAACTGATTTACTTTATTAGTTATGCTGCCTGTTCAACATCATTGGAAGAAGACACGACAAGTGATATTCTGTCCCATGTCAAAGAAAGTTTTGAAAATCTGTGTTGTTCTGAAGTTGACCCCGCTATCGGAAAACTGAGACACCAGGCCTCTTCGCTTACATCAAGGACAACTCTGTTTTCCTCTGTGTTATACAAATACAGGAACATAGTGGACTTTCACAACAATGCGAACAGGTTGTTGTGTTTGATAGTAGAAGAGATGAGAAACAGGTATATTAATTATGTGTGTATGATGTATCAACTGAAATCTCCTGAGTTACATAAGGACAGATAATGTAGAATTTATTGAATGATACAAAAAAACAAGAGGCCCAAAGGGCCTTAACGGTCATCTGACTACCTTGACAATAGTAAAATTAAATATATATGGTGTCACTTTGTCAGGATCAAGTCAGGATCATTTTCAATTTCTTTTAACAAATTTTATTTCAAACAAGAGGCCCAAGGGCCTTTAGATATAGGAAATTAATTAGATATATAGTGTCATGGTAGTCATCTTCGATTTGGGATCAACCAGAGATGTAACAATACTTTGTCGGGACCATGTCAGGATCATTTCATGCAAGTTTCAGCCAAATCGCACCGGTAGAACTTGAAGAGAAGTTCAAAATGTGTTTTCAAGATGGCGGCTGAGACGGCCATCTTGGATTGCGGATTGACCCGAAAAATAACAACACTTTGTCGGGACCATGTCAGGATCATTTCATGCAAGTTTCAGCCAAATTACACCAGTAGAACTTCAAAGAAGAAGTTCAAAATGTGTTTTCAAGATGGAGACTGTGGCTGCCATCTTGGATTTCAGATCGACCCGAAAAATAACAACACTTTGTCGGGACCATGTCAGGATCATTTCATGCAAGTTTCAGCAAAATCCCACAGGTAGAACTTGAGAAGAAGTTCAAAATGTGTTTTCAAGATGGCGGCTGTGGCGGCCATCTTGGATTTCTGATTGACCCAAAAAATAACAACACTTTGTCGGGACCATGTCAGGATCATTTCATGCAAGTTTCAGCCAAATCGCACCGGTAGAACTTGAGAAGAAGTTCAAAATGTGTTTTCAAGATGGCGGCTGTGGCGGCCATCTTGGATTTCAGGTCGACCTGAAAAATAACAACACTTTGTCGGGACCATGTCAGGATCATTTCATGCAAGTTTCAGCCAAATCCCTTCGGTAGAACTTGAGAAGAAGTTCAAAATGTGTTTTCAAGATGGCGGCTGAGACGGCCATCTTGGATTGCGGATTGACCCGAAAAATAACAACACTTTGTCGGGACCATGTCAAGATCATTTCATGCAAGTTTCAGCCAAATCGTACCGTTAGAACTTGAGAAGAAGTTCAAAATGTGTTTTCAAGATGGCGGCTGTGGCTGCCATCTTGGATTTCAGATCGACCCGAAAAATAACAACACTTTGTCGGGACCATGTCAGGATCATTTCATGCAAGTTTCAGCCAAATTGCACCGGTAGAACTTGAGAAGAAGTTCAAAATGTGTTTTCAAGATGGCGGCTGTGCGGCCATCTTGGATTCGGATCGACCCGAAAAATAACACACTTTGTCGGGACCATGTCAGGATCATTTCATGCAAGTTTCAGCCAAATCGCACCGGTAGAACTTGAGAAGAAGTTCAAAATGTGTTTTCAAGATGGCGGCTGTGGCGGCCATCTTGGATTTCGGATCAACCCGAAAAATAACAACACTTTGTCAGGACCATCTCAGGATCATTTCAGGTAAGTTTCAGTCAAATCGCACCGGTAGAACTTGAGAAGAAGTTCAAAATGTGTTTTCAAGATGGCAGCTGTGGCGGCCATCTTGGATTTCGGATCAACCCGAAAAATAACAACACTTTGTCGGGACCATCTCAGGATCATTTCAGGTAAGTTTCAGCTCAATCCCACTGGTCAAACTTGAGAAGAAGTTCAAAATGTGAAAAGTTAACGCACGGCGGACGGCGCACGGCGCACGGCGAAACACGACGACGGACGAAACATGATGACTATAGGTCATCCTGACCCTTCGGGTCAGATGACCTAAAAAATCAATTACAAAATCTTGATGATTAAGTTGTTTTTCAGTGAAAGTATTGAAAGTAGAACCATTCATTGATGGAAACGTTTCATTCTTATCTTGTTCAATTTAGGCCATACAAAAAAATATTTGTGTTTCCGGTAACCCGACCGACCCTGTAAAATCAGTGCCTACTCAAAAACTTTTTATCAGTTTTGTCCTCAAGCAAACAAATAACAACCTAAATTTTGTTTGGTTTTGCACAAAATCAGGAATTTTGGTACAAATTCCCTTAGAATGAAATCCATTGTTTATATAAGGTTATATAAAGTCTATTTCAGTTTTTCACTACAAGAAAACTGGGATGAAGAGAAAAAAAATTTCAAACAAAAAAGAAAAAAAAATCTCTTCCTACCACTCCTTCATTTTCAAAGGGTGTTACCGGAAGCAAAAATGTTTTTTTTATTTGGCCTTACAACACACATAACTTCTATTAAAGGGTACCCCATCTGTTTGATGCCATGCTCTGCGTGACAATTCCTGACAGTGGTGTGGTAGATAAAGATGTGATTCCATGTCTTGCTGCTGCGTACTCAATTCTATTGAAGCACAAGTATAATAATCTAAGTGCTTTTCATCGCCTCTCAACAGCAATTACTATAAAGGGTGGTATTAATGAAAGGGTAATTGAGCATTTTATAAGCTTGTGTTTGTTGGTGAAAACACATTTCTTATAACTCTAGGACATGGCTGCATTTCTATTTCACCAAATGACCAGTGACCTTTTGCAATGGCATTTGTCCGAGAGAATTTCACTGTAATTAAGGATATAACATGAAAATGAAATATCATTATAAATCCTTCCTTTTTATCTCCATTTTTTTTTCAACAAAATCATTCCATAACCACATTTAGCCATGTCCAGAAAACTATGAAAGTGTTTAAACACCCGAAGAGTTTTGTTCTACGTTTCAAGTTAAATCTAGATAGTTGAATAGATAGTTACTGTAGATAGTTTAGATAGTTGAATGCTGTTATCCAAGTTATGTTGTTGTTATTTTTTGTTAAGTGTTGCTGTTTGGTTTCAGTTGTTGCTGTTTGCTTTGTTACTGGAGGAAATAACAAATGGTATGTGAATAGAATATTGAAAATGTAGGTACTTTTGATATGTATACATTATATACATTTTATGTTTATTTGTCATGAATAATGACAATTTAAATGAAACTAAACTAATTTTTATATACATTCGTAACGATACAAATACATATATAATAGGTTTGAAATCTATTTATAAAGTAACAATATGCATTACTTTATGATTTTAATCATGATTAAAATTAAAGGGGAAAAAATCCAATAGATAAACATGCAAAAATAAGACAAACAGAAAGTACAAATTGGTAGTACATCTAACTATATTTGTAATACAGTATAACTTGTCTAAACCGGATGTGAACGGGACCAGTCTATTTGTTCGGTTTATACAGGTGTCCGGTTTACAAAGGATAGAACCTTATCACAATATGTTCACATGGAAATCATCAGAAGATTTTTTTTATTACAGCACTAACAATTATTCTCACATATGTACATGGTAGAACACAGAATTCCATCCTACGTTTTCTGAGGTGTACATGTACGATCCATTTCTCTGTGTGTGCTACATTCAAATGAACTCTCAGAAGTTATGTGTATGTTTTATTGTTAGAATTGGTCACCCTGAAAAGTATTCACGAATACAATGTACATGTAACAAAACCGTTGAATGAAAAGTGAAAAGTTGTCACTATCTAGCCCTTAGTATACCGGTACAGGTAAATCCCCTAAGCCACCTCATGATCAGTCCCATGTTGTGAAAACATTGCTGTCGGTTTGCCCAAGTTAATTTTACAAAGAAAGATATAGTAACATTACCTAGACAGTTCCGGTTTTCAGAGTAGACAGGTTCCGGATTATGCAGGTTTTGGGTAAAATAGTTTATTAAGAAATTTGCCGGGACCAAACAAATTAATCGGTATAGACAAGTTTCCAGTTTATACAGGGTTCGGTTTAGACAAGTTATACTGTAGGACAAAGAAAAACAAATTCCAAATGAATGTGAAATGATTTGATAATAAAATAATAACATTAAATGCTCCTTGCTTTACTAATGTCAATTTTCCTTCTTTGAAATGTTTTATGTAGGGTCAAACAAGACTCAATCAAATGGGGTTGGTACTATCTCATGAGAGGAGATTGAAATTCCAAGACAGTGTGAACGAATCATCAAACAAACTACTTGTGGACCATCTTAAGAAGAATCCGTTGATCAAGATCACAGGTAAATAGTCTTTTATTTATATGTGAATTGTATGGTCCAGGGGACAATTAAAGTTTTCTGTTAGTCTGTAGTCTACATAAAGAATAAACGTTTGACAACTTCACTAAAATAAAAAAAAAAAAACCTTCCTTCTCAAGATCCCAGTCAGGTAAAACCAAATACTCTTCATAGATGGCCTGAAGAGGTATCAGAAAGTGTCAGCTTGACAACTTGAAATATTTCAAGACATAGTTGACTGCTTAGGGCAATTGAACTCTTGTTAATTTAATATTATTTGCAGGTGACAACTTGGATATATACGTGAAGACATCACAGATAAACACGGAAAGGAGGAACCAAGATCTGCATCTGTTCACATCCAACATTATCTTCAGCCGTCTTGCTAGAATCGATATGGACAACAAGCCTCCATGTACTGATGTCAACAATATTGGTGCAGAAAAATTTTTACTATCGGATGATCAGAAGGATCAGCTGTTAGATGCCTATGGAATTTTGGTGGGTCGGATAATGTGTCGTCTCCCAGCATTAACTTTCATGAAGCCCCACATCCCATCCCACATACCTCATCAGAATGCTAAAAAGATGTCAGAAAAGTCCACAGTACTGCCATTGCCAATACAGTTCAAGAATGAATCAAAGCATGAAGACTGTCTTGGAATTATGGACAGCTATGAATACACCCTAGTCAAGTTGTATACAGATGCTTTTGGTAGGTAAATTAGGTGATGACAGTGTACAAGAATATATTAAACATGAATCCTGTTAATTATGATATCATTTTTCTGACTGGAATTATTTCTGTATGCTTTACAGAAATAAAAGTTCACATCATATGGGCATACAGGTCAATAACCAATATCGTTATCTGAACATTTCCTTATTAAATGTGGTTTCTATTGTGTAGACTGGCAAAACAAGTGCATAATATGTACCTCTAAAAGTCTTTCCTTTAATAGTTTCATTCAATATAATGAATATATGAAAATCAATTTCAGGTTTCAGTTAAGATTTTGATTTCTTCTTACAGGAAATACAGACATTCTGAGACAAGTAAAAGTTCCTATTGGAGGAGACCAATTGACCCGAGTTCGTTTGCAAGAATCTAAAAATCTTCGAACACTCTCAGTTAGCCCAGAACGAAGATTTGATGACCTTCATCCCATTGTGTTTGAAATGTGGCACAACAAACAAGATTTCTTAGAGGTAAAACAAATGCTTTCTTATTCAGAGAATACAAATCTGTAGATCTATGTTTCAGCAAACGTTTAAAGTCAGTTTAAGTCTGATCAACAATTATGTTTAATTCACCGTCATTAAGAAAATCAATCATTGTAGCTAATGTATTTTCTTGTATCTCTCAGTAATGGTAATCGTGACCCACCAACCCCCATTCTACAACCAATTAGAATATATATCATAATCCCTCACATAATGAAATCCTCATTTTTCTATTTTTACAGAAATGCTTCAAAACACTGTACAAACCAGAAAACTCCCCAGGAACACTTCATCATTTTAAGACCATTTTACACCGCTCTGATGTGAATGGAAAAGTGAAAGGAAGATTCAAACCACACCACAATCTTCTCATCGCTGTTGGAGAAGGCCTCCTCACAGAACAGATATAAGAATTTTTCAATATGGAAGATGGACACTGTGATCCGCAGCATAGCCTTTTAGGTGACTTTGCAAAGCAAAAACTTCCAGAAAAGAAGAACATTGTCAACAAAATCTTAAGGGAATTCCTTTGCCATTATGGGTATGGAAATGTAGGGGATTGTAAAGGTGCATCTACAGTTAAACACTACAAAGTATCCAGCGTCACTGCAGACGGAAAATTCATATTACAGGAGGTTCAGGATACAGAGGATGAGCTTCAAAACTACAGCCAGAATTTATGCCACTGGGCCCAAACTTGATGGAGTTAGACGATACAGCAAAAGAAGGTGATCTTGCAAGATTGTTACTTAACTGTAGATACTCGGTACCTTTCTTTTATTCCCATTCACCATTGAGTAAATACCTGGTCGAAAACATTGATTATCTTCTCAAAACTGAATACCTGCTCTCGCCTCTTCAGCGTTGTAGAGTGCTTGAAGGCTCATTTGTGAATATACATGGAGGGGTTGGACGAAATGTTGAAAGCGATTTAGTACAAGAACATTCAGTATGTAACCAGAAAAGTTTAATCAAAACTCTGTGTGCCAACAAAAGTAAGGCAGCGATACGTCGTGTCACTGGGGCTGCAGATATGATTGCAGATCTTTGCGAGCAATTTGACAAAAGTGTTGGTGTAAAGTCCAAGTCTAGTAGACATTCAAAGTGTGTGTCTCCTAAAGATTTGGAAACCATTGAGAAAACCCTCAGGAAACTTCGTCCATTCAAACACACTCCAGGGAGAAAGTGTCCAGGATTTAAGAACATTAAACCATCACCCCTTCTTCCAGAAAAAGTGCCATTAATGAAGGCAAAGATTAACACAACTATTAAAAGACTTACAAGAGGACTAACAGTTCCAGCAGAAGAGTTCGATGACAATCTCATTCGGGAATTCGATGAAGAATTTCTTCCTGCAGTATAAGTCAATACCTGTGATTGACAATGCTTTAGAATTTATCTGTATTAGAACATTTATTTTCATTTCTTGAATACATGTACACTTCCAGAATTATTTAAGACTGGTGGTTCTAATAAATGAACATCTGATGGTAAATAATGTCACACTGGAATTGATTAAGAAATCATGACAAAATTGTGATGTAGATGGATGGAGATAAAGAAGGATGAAGGCATATGGAGATAGATAGACGAATGGATGATGTCATAATGTATATGTTAAAAAAACCCAGATTTGACAGTGCAAAAAGTATGCAAGACTTTCATTTCCATGTGCAGATTTTGCATCAATTGGGTCTCCCATTTTTGCATACATGTAAATATTTATAAACAATTTTCTTTTCCTTACTCTCATTATTGCTACTTGACCACATCTACTTATATAAATTTTCAAAAAGGTTAACATGTCATTGTCTTGTAATTTTTATTAGCCCACCATCATCAGATTCAAATGGCTTTTCGTCTGTGGTCCGTCCTTCTGATAACATTTCTTGTTACCTCTATTTCTTAGAAAGGACTGAAGGATCTTTCTCAAATTTCATATGTAGGTTTACCTAGGGCCTTATATTTAGTTGTGCATATTGTATTTTGGGACCAATCAGTCAACAAGATGGCCGCCAGGCCACCATCTTGGATTTTGAGTTAAAGTTTGTTACAGCTATTTCTCAGAAAGTACTGAAGGGATCTTTCTCAAATTTCATATGTAGGTTCACCTAGGGCCCTAGTTGTGCATATTGTATTTTGGGACCAATCAGTCAACAAGATGGCCGCCAGGCCACCATCTTGGATTTTGATAGTTAAAGTTTGTTATATATCTTAGAAAGTACGTATACTGAAATGATCTTTCTCAAATTTTATATGTAAAAATATGAAGTTAACTTTGAAAAGCAGAGAAAAGATCCCTCTTTCCATTGTGAGACTTAGATCATTCATTGGTGGGTGCCAAGATCCCTCTGGGATCTCTTGTTGAAAACTTATGTACCTAATGCACAACACCGGTTTACATTTAGTGTCATTATAAATGGTGATCATAATAAGAACAACTTGTAAAACTAATATGTTGGAAGTATTTTTTTTGATATTATGTAATGACATTCCAGTACTGAAAATGTAGTTACCAATTTCTGAAACATCAACTGTGCCACTCTTTCCTTGAATTCACTTATACAAGGTAATTACTTCCTGTACTATGATCTACAGCAAGAACAAATTTAAATTTCAAAATTTTCATATAGTTCAGCAATCTCTTTTTTTTAAAGTCCATCCTTTCTGGTAATCAATTTTCACATAGGTGTGACTGTCAATGAAATGAAGTCTGTAATCATCAGAACACCTGTACATTCATAAGTTTTTTTTTGTTTTTTTTTTTCAAGGAAAAAAAAGAGATTTTTATTACTTATAAGAGGGAAATGATACAATAAGTTGCCCTCACACAGGAGGGGATCCATTCAACTCGCAACTTTTATACATATTTAAATTCAAAAGACACATTATAAAATTTGCAGGGTTCAAGCAGAAGAAAAAATAAGTAAAAGCAAGAAAACTTGAAACTTCATAAAATTTCAGGCCTATTTTTAATTGAGGCATTTTAAGCTGTAAAGTTTCAGATGGTCTGAGATAGAGTTCATGGTAAAGTAAACAAATGTTAATTTTTGGACTATAATGGAACTAATTGTCATTCAAAATGGTTTGTATAAATATGAAATGTCCTGACTTAAATTACCTTTTCTTGACTTCTTGAACCCTGTTTTAAGAAGCACATGAATACCGGTATGTTTGTTTGTACAATACAGTCGTGTAGAATATTAAATATGAACAAACACATGGACACACAATTTTACCTCTCAACTACAGTTAGATTCCAGACAATGTATATATTGGCTGACGAGGGTGCCTCACCTAACCTATTGCTTTCCTCTTCCAGTAGTGAGAGATAATTATATATAATTTATAAAGTAAATTATCATTTCTTACTCCTTTAATTACATTTCTTTGGGTGAATATTAGAGTATAGAGAGGAAAGAGAGAGAGAGAGAAAAAAAAAAAGAAGAAAAAAAGTGGGGTGTGTGGGGTGTGGAAGGGGAGTTTGAGGGGTAGATCTGGGAGGAGTAGGAAGGAAGAAAGAGGATGGTACTATCAATGATAATTTATACAAATTTAACTTGATGATATATGAATAAAAACATCTGCTTATTCATAAAAGATGGATCAGCAACACTGTTGGTAGCATTGGAGAGTGGTTTAAGGAGAGACGAATATCTACTATAGTTTAGAAAATTTTCCCCATGTTTCCCATTCTTTTTCAAATTATTCCTTTTCCAAATCACCTTTACCGTTTGCAATATATTTTTGCAAATTGTAGAATTGTTTCACAGCACAAATCAGCCCATTTATGGTAAGTGACTTGTGAAAACACCGCATTTTATAGATATACTCTTTTATAATGAGAAGAATTTCATTTTCAGCTTTACAGTTGTTGAGGTTTTCAGATATCAGACCAAAAATAAAGGATTGCTTATTGAAAGAAAATGGGATAGAAAGAGCATCTAATAAAATTCTAAGGCTTTTAAGTAAATTTTTTACTTCACCACATTCCCACAGTACATGTTGAATAGTTTCATTCTCCGAATTACAAAGAGTACATAAAGGCGATATAACTAAATGTGATTTGAAGAGAAAGGAGTTAGTAGTTAGGATATGATGATTAATTCTGTATTGAAGCCACTGCAGCTTGGTATTTTTTGTAACGGTGAAAGGAGCTTTGTATATCATAGCCCATGCTGTGTCATCCAAATCAAAAAGTTCATTCCACTTCTTTTTACCAGTTGGCTCAGTATTTCTCTTGATGAAAATATCATAAACGTCTTTAGCACCATTTCGATTTCTCAGGAATATTTCAATGTTTATTGGTATGTATGGATATGTTACTTTACTTTTAGTGATTTCATTGGATGATATGAACTTTTTAACTGCTGACACAATGCTGTGGTACTGAAGGAAATTAGATTTTACTTTAAATATGCGAATGATTTCCTGGAAATTGTAAAAACGTCCAGTATTATGGTCTGATATTAAGTCGTTTATAATCAGAATTTTTTTGTCAAAAAAATTCTTTAGAAAGACTGTTTTGTGGCCAATAAGTATATTTTCATTGAACCACAGTGGAGATTTCAACACAGAATTATCAATAAGACTATTTTTTTCAATTAAAGAATTCAAATGGAACCAGGCTTTAAAAACATCTACCCAGAAAGGATTACTGCAATCTTTAAGACATTTCTGCACATAATCATTGCCGCAATTAACAAGTAAATCAATATTCACATAGTTTTTCAAAATAAGTTGCCATTTAGATGTGGTCTGAAGAAGCCTTCGAATCCAAGACAACTTTAATGAGTTTATAAATGCTTTTAAATTGATCATTTTTAAGCCACCATTTAGATAGTCTTGGATGACAACTTCTCTTTTAACTTTATCTGTTTTACTGTTCCAAAGGAATTCAAAAAGAATAGAATTTACTGTTGAAAGAAATTGTTCATCCGGATTCGGAAGTGCAATAAAGAGATGATTGAACTGTGAAATAAGAAGAGATTTGATAATATGAATTCTGCCAATAGGAGTTAAACTCCTTCTTTTCCAGGTCTTTATCAATGACTTTAATTTAATTAGTTTTTTTATCAAAATTGAATTTGGGTATTTCATGTAAATTTACATGGAAGTCTATCCCTAAAAGTGTGAATTTGTGCTTACCCCATTGTAAATTTAAATCTGGAAGGAAGGTGTCTCCACTAAATTTTTTGCTACCAATCCAGACTACCTGTGTTTTGGTAACATTAATTTTAAGACCAGAAATTTTAGCATATGAATTAAGTTCGTTGACTGATTCTTTTAGTGATCTTTCAGAACCATCTAAAGCTAAAGAGGTATCATTTGCGTATTGTGACAGTAAGATTGGTAAACTATTTACTTCAATACCTTTTACATTTTTATTGTTTCGCAGTTTAATAGCCAAAATTTCAGCGCAGAGGATAAAAATATATGGGGCGATAGGGTCGCCCTTGACGGCAGCCTCGTTCTACATTGAAGAATGATGATAGGTTCCCACCCTGAATGATTGCAGCACTGGCATTTTTATGAAACACACTTATCCATTTTCGAATATCAAATCCAAATCCAAAGAATTTTAAAACACTTTCGATGAAATTCCAAGAAACTGAATCAAAGGCTTTTTGAAAATCTATCATTAATAGCATACCCGGTATATCATTTTCTTCTGTATACTTCATTAAATCATAAATTAAACGTGTATTTTCCCCGATATAACGACCTGCAAGAAAACCTGTTTGATCCCTATCAATAATTTTGTCTAAGACAGCTCTTATTCTCCGAGTAATAGTTCCTGAAGCAATTTTGTATATGACAGTAAGAAGAGTGATTGGTCTCCAATTTTTTATTGAAATGCCTAGGTTTATCTCCCTTAGGTATACAAGTTATAATCCCACGACGTTGAGAAACTGACAGTTCACCTTTTTCAAAGCCAAAATTAATACATCTTACCACAAAAATTCCCAAAAATTTCCAAAAGCATTTAAAAATTTCAGCTGTGAAGCCATCAATACCAGGACTTTTATTGTTTTTCATGCTATTTAAAGTTTTGTCTGCTTCTTCTAAAGTAATAGGACCTTCTAATTTATCAGCGTCTTGTATATCTATTTTACAAATATCATAATCTTTTAATAAATCATGCAAATTTACATTTTCAACTTCACTCTCATTGCTATAAAGTTTTTCATAAAAATTACGAACTTCATTTAAGACATCTTCTTGTTTTGAAATTACACTTCCATCGTCTAGTTCAAGTTTTGGAATTATTTTTGAGGTAAAATTTCTGTTTTCTGTACATTCATAAGTTGATCATTATAGAATTAATATTGATTACCAGGGAAATATTGTTCTACTGTAAAACTGTAGTAATTTATAAAGATCTTTGGCATTTCAGAAATACAAGAAATGGAATATGTAATACATATATGTGAATGCTTTATTAATGTAATCCTATTAAAGGAACACATGAAAAGATATATGGTTTAGTTTGATTTTTCCCGGGAGTGAGATTTACAGTTAGAACAACATTCTGTAGCAGTAATCGACTGATCCTTCTCAAATCCAAACACATTTAAGATTGCATTTCTGAAACATGTTGTGTCATTCTTGCAGTAAACGATAATATCTTCTGTGATTCCTGGAAGATTCTTGGCGATGTCATGATTATTGAAATACAAAACAGCCCTTGCAGGTTGACCCTGGCGCCCTGCACGCCCAATCTCTTGCATATACTGTGAAATGTTCCTTGGTGGGCAAGTATGAATAACTTGTGTCACATTCCTTGGGTCAAATCCCATCCCTGCTATGGACGTTGTTAATACCAATCGTATTCTAGGATTTTCAACTTTCAACTCCTTTATTGTTCTCGAAATCACGTAGTCATCTTGACCGGAGCATATTGCACTGTACAGTGCATCATCTATAGACTTTGTTCCAAATAAACCGTGGAGATGCATTAAGACTTCACTCATATAAAACACAGGGAGAAACATGAGTGTCACAGGAAAAGCCTCCTTTTTATCAAAGAGTTCTTGGCAAATTGGATATACAATTTTCTCATACTCTCCCAGCCTATCTTCACTTGATTCCTTCCTGCATTTTTCAAAGAAAATGTTCCTCTTGTCTGGGCTATGTTCAATCAATTTACAGTTCTTCAGATGGAGTAAAGCTGGAATCTCCTTCTTCTGCTTAACAGTCAAGGTCCCACTTAATGCTATGAATGGCACTGAAGGAAAGAACACTTTCAAACTTGACATCTTTCCAAAGGCAGTCCGAAATTCTTCACCCCTGCGAATGATAATGTACAGATAAATGCAAAGTTCTTAAATAATATATTTTTATACATCTGAGGTCATATTTTCTTGATCTGTCCTTCAATGTCCCCTTTTTCAATTTCTATATATTTTTTTTTCTTCTTTTTAGAAACGCAATAAACTCATTTCAGTGATCTATATGTTGCAGTTACAATTGCTAGATTTGCCATAAAAATGTTTATTTTATGGTTCCCTCTCCAAGGGGACTGATGAACATGACAAAGAATATTTCTAACCTCAGGTGACACGTTGTTATGTGTGAAATGTTTATTCCAATATTAATTTTACCTGTATTGAATTTGTCCACAAGAGATTACAGTGATAGAGATTGTTATTATCCGACTCCCATGGACTGATAGGTGGTGGCGAACAGGGTCAAATTACACCTGAAATTCTTCAGAACTTAGATTTCCGCTGCGGCCCAGTTTTTCATTTCAGTTGAAAAAGCTAAATTGTGGTGACATTCACTACACATGGTCCTCTAATAAAATCAAGTAACATA
Organism: Argopecten irradians; assembly: GCF_041381155.1. Taxonomy (NCBI): domain Eukaryota; kingdom Metazoa; phylum Mollusca; class Bivalvia; order Pectinida; family Pectinidae; genus Argopecten; species Argopecten irradians. Next base: position 33,750 of record NW_027188076.1, read on the forward strand.
AAAACAGTTTTGAGTGAAAGACTTACCCTGGTATCATCCATTTGGGCTTTAAGTTAGTATAAAGTATATAAAATGATCTAACACTAACCATTTCTGGATAATGTGGCATTCATCAATGACAACAGCTTTGACATTATGGGTAAATCTCTCGTTGGACAGTAATCCTTTCCCTTCAGTAGTATTGAGAAGAGCCTCTGGATGACGCAGAATAATTGAATATTCCCCGTTGATCACAGTTGTAAGAGGGACATCACATTTAACATCATACTTTTCAAGATCAACATCATCTAGTGTAGAGTTAGGGTACGTAATTTCACACAGTACGTAATTTCGCACACCTGACGATTTTTCGCGATCTTCCTTTAAATGTCAGAAAGATTTGCTCTGTTGTTTATGTTGTGACTAAAGGAGGCCTCTCACAGTGATTTTGTCATGTTTAGCTAAACTTTTCAGGATAAGTTTGTTTTGAAAAAACGAAATCGGAATAATACGGCCCATCTCAGTAAAGAAATTAATAGAAAATAAACCGCTTGACATAAAATAATTCTGGGTGATAAATAACTGACTCACGTACAAATATGTAGAGAAACTATCCTTTTTTAAGAATATATCGAAACCCGTATGAAAATCCATCAAGTATAAGCGGAAAACGGATATTTTCTGCGGACACCCTATGACTTTCTTGACCTCGTTTACATTGTTTACTATGGGGAGCGGTCATTTTTCGTAACGAAAATGGCGGCGAAATATCACTTTTTCATTTAGAAATATAATTGTGTTTTGATGTCATTTCAAGATTTGAACGGTAATTAATCTTTGTTTATGATGTTGTTGGTTCATGAAATGTTTGAAAATAATTATTTTCTCCAAAAACAAGAAAGTTAGAGGGGTGTGCGAAATTACGTCCACAAAACCCGTTCAACTACAGGTTAACCTCAAGTTAATAACAGCTCTCGGTGCGCAGTGATACGTCTGCGCATATCCGGTTTACATGCTCGTGTGTTGTGAAGCACTGGTACATCTGCCGATGTAAGTCCAGTCTTTTTGGTTCGGAATGAAAGTATTTGAAATTCATTAAAATCAATGCCAAAATTGTGCGAAATTACGAACCCCCACTCTATCCGTAGTTTCATCAACTTTAGTTTTTTATGTCCAGTTTTGCAAGCTGAAATTCCACGCTTTTTCATCGATTCCAATTGGTCTTTTTGAATGATATTCAGTGGTGAAACAACGACAATGATAGGGTTTGAACATGTGGTGTCAATGAATAGTTTTGGCAGTAGGTGAAAGATTATACTTTTACCATAACCAACAGGTAAATTAACCAGTAAGTCGCACCTTTCATTATATAAACACTCTAGTGCCTCACTTTGTTGGCCAGGTTCATAATCACTTACTATTTTGTTCAGAATATCTTTGGTGGCCATCTCGCTGAACTCACAATCATATATATATATACGTTTTAGGTGAAATAAACGGTTATCTCGCAGCTTCGGTGACTGGTGGGTGACGAACGAAAAGTACAACACGTGTACATCAGCGACAACTCGAGCCAAGAATGTTTACAAACAAGACTATTTACTCACAAATACTCCTCCGCAATGTAATCCATACTAATAATAATTTTCTAAATTGATATGAATACTTCTCAAAGTAAATTATTATCAAATGAAGGTAACTGACACAAGAGGGAAATTTATACATAGCAAAAAAAATCACCTGGTAGAACAGCCGCTTGAGTTGCATCAGGCGTTACATTTTAGCTGTAATATCAACCGTGCCATTACGTACGGCAATCCGTTTCCGAGTGTTTGCCAACGGGGGCTGTGGATATGAATCGAACCATTGCTTATGAAACATCGACGTTAGGTCCTAAATTGACCGACAGTTTTAAGGAAAAGTGTAAATCAATAATATTTAACAAATATGCAATCCATAACAGAAGCAATATATAACTCTACATATACAACCGTTCTGACCAATACACTGTAGATTGCACACCTTAATTGGTCCTTTGAACGAAGATTCGTCATAACGAGGAAATCATAGATTTATTTTATTCTGTTCTACTCTGTTAAATCTCCATAACAGACAAAGATCTACTAAAGGGCCACACCTTTCCGAAACGGCTTTAATTTTAAAATGGGATAATAACGAGATCAATAATTTGTAGAGGGGTTTACGAGCACCTTCTCATCACCTTCAGACTGTTTAATAAAATAAATAAAATTTAATTTTTCTACGCGGTCATAAACATTGCCCGCGCGGTAGTTGACTATACTGCGCCAGACGGCAAAACATAAAATCGTATATTAGACAAAATCTTTGCATATTGTTTGGTGTTGTAACCTCATCTTAACATCGATAAAATGGCCTTTAATATTTAATTGTCCCGTAAGTTCCTAAAGTAGAAAAAAAAAAAAAAAAGTCCCGAATACTGAGTTTTCGGATAATCACTACGGATGAACAGACATTTAAAAAAAATGAAGAATTAAGTATTTATCCATTTAATTATGTTGAACTGCTCTGTGATAATGTCCTAAGCTGTCCACTACTTGTGACAAGCACCTTACGATGTGTGAATTATGCATCACTGACTTGTAAAATGGATACATTTTCAACAAGCTTGTATGGTGAAATATAGCAGTTTTCAGTGACTTGAGGTTAAAATTGGACTGGAGAACTTACCTGCATCATATTGCTCCACCAAACTGTCTAATAACTTGCATATATAGCAGACTTTAACTGTGACATAAGGTGGTCATAATTAATCATTGAATTTTTGGATAATCTTTTTCTGTCGTCAATGCTACCCAAAGCGCACCTGGCATTATTATTCTAAGCAACCTTTGTATATATATGTCAATCCGCCATCTTGAAATGTAATTTATCCTCCCTTTAGATCCCGGAGTAAAGACACTTCCGGTTGCATTTGCGCAATATCACACAAATTACAACTACCTGCTTTTGGAGTATCTTTGAAACGATTTTCCCCGATTTTTTGACACGTTCTTGGGCTGGGTGGTTGGTAATAACGTTTGACTGCATATTTTTAGATAGGTATGTGTTTTTTCTCGTTTTCGTACTTCATTCTACGGGGGGGCAAAATGTCTTTTTGCCCCTGCCCATTTTCGCTGCTGAAATTTTCTTATTTGAAAGAAAAAAAGGTTCCTGCATTTTTCGTACTTCATTCTAGAAAATTTTCCGCTGCGCGGCGCATTTCCTAAAAGGTTCAAGCACATAATGTCAAACCTGAAATAGTAAAAATTCAATACACACAAACTAGACTAAAAATGTCCATCAAGGGATTCTATGTACTATTTAAAAAATGTCTCTTAAAAGATCAATTTGTTTATATGTCTTAGCGAGACAATTAATTCATTTTTTTCTGTTACACAACAATGTACCGATGGTGTGAAGCCGGTATATTCAGATCGAGTAGGGTTCCATAATGTTATAATAATAATAATAATAATAACTTTATTTAAACGTTGATGTCGTTATGACGACACAATTATCATTTCTAAATGCAGGTAGCTTTAAATCGAAAAATTACCATGTTAAGAACGCTTTATAATCATTAAACTTTATCGTAAAACTCATCTCAGCCATTTTAAATCGTAATTTTTTTCCCGGGGGGAGACCCCCCGGACCCCCCTAACACCGAATTCTCGCGCCTTTGGGCGTTTGCAAATTCATCAAAATGCATCGAAAAACTCATCAAAGCCATTCTAAATTGTAATTTTTTCCCGGGGAGACCCCCGGACCCCCCAAACACCAAATTTCTCGTGCTTTCGGGCGATCGCAAAATCATCAAAATACATAAAACTCATCCCGGGGGTCACCCTCAGACTCCTAATAAAACACCAAAATCTTGCGCCTTCGACGCTCACACGCTAATTTGGCCAATTTGCGTATTCGTTAATTTCCTTTTAGCGACCCCACTGTCTATAAATGTGTACAAGGATTAAATTTAGTGATATATGAAAAATGTACATAAAGCATAATCTCCTCCTGTAGGTGTGGCGGGGGGGGGGGGGGTTGGGTTACAAAATATTGAGGACCTTTGCCCCCCCATGACGTTTCATCTTCCTACGCCACTGTATATCCACTGATCACTGTAAAATTCAACGTTAAAAAAAGAACTCTGTGGTTTCACTAGCAACTTGAAAATTATGATGTCCCTCTGCAAACTGTTTTGGCCTATTGATCAGTGCAATGTCACTGGTTTTTGTTATACATGTAGTGCAAGTTGATGGTTACATTTAAAAGTAATTTATAAGTGCATGATCACAAATACATTACAATACAATTAATCATTTAATCCATTTACATACACATGGACTATCCAGTTGATATATTTTACAAGGTTTAACATCTGTAATAAATTTGTAAAAGTTAAATATAATTCTAAAACATATATTCCGAGCCGGTTGTGACTTTACACGACAAATGCTCCACATGCAATAATTATAAAAGCTGATTTCCATTTTGTTTGACACTCTTGTAAACAAAAAATCCAATGAAGCAAATAGGTCGTCATTTTTTATCAAAGGAGGAAGTCAAATAAACCAAGGAGTAAACATATATTTTTGAACATGTTTATATATGAGCTGTTATCACTTATTTGTAGTATCTGATCGAACACGAATATATTAAGTCTTATATATATCAATCAAAAATACATGAACTATATATTTTATGATGGGTACGAGTTCGCCAAAATCCATGGGTACGGGTTAGCCATGATTGGGTGCGAGTTTGCCAAATGTGGGTACGAGTTTGTTTGGGTACGAAATTGAATGGGTAAGGGATTACAATAATTCGATCCAAATTAATAACTGACAACTTATAACGCACTGTGGAAATGGACATGTACCTTTCATTGATTACAGGCAATTAATGGCTATTATAATATAGGACTCTTTCATGTCATTTGGAATTATATTTACTCAAAACCTAATACAACTTGTCCATATCTTGTATGTGCCATCATTCAAACAAATGAATACTGTGTGGTTGCGGTATTTGAAGTAGACACAGAGAGAATATACTGTAGATTAAGGATTGGTTTTTTCTTCATTATAAACAGCACCCTTCAATCCACAAGTCTAAATAGGATGACACTTGTGTATACATAGATTTCTTTTCTGCACCCTAGGATCTGGAAATAAAACTGTTAAAACTTACCATCACTGTTTCGTCAATGTTTCTGCTACTTGGAATAGTTTGAATCAATTGTTTATGTGAAAACAAATCTTAAATGGATTATTTGACTTGTACTTTGAAAGGTTTGGTTTCTTCTGAAAGACTTGGTAAATGATGATAGTCTTTTCATTCCAATCAGAAATATTTAATGCCATATCATGATCCCTTTAGATAAATGTATTATTATTATTTATATTCAAAATGAAATACACATGCACTCTTTACACATACTTCATAGCTCTTTATTTAAATATACATGTATGAATCATGTATGTGCACATTGTTTCAAATAAAACCAATTTGAATTGACCTACATGTAAATCTTAAAAAGTTGATAAGTTGATAAATCCATCTAAACATTAATCACATTTTAGCCAGAATGGTACCTTCAAACTTCAGAAACACAGAATCGGTCATATATATTAAAAACTGGAAAGAAAACCTGGCTTATATACACATGTTACATGTATTGTATATATTTTTTAACACAATGGCATTAACACAATGGCATGTATATGCCTTGTGTTTATACAAGCACGTATGGCTGGAGTGGCATCAAACAGCTGAGCTGTCCCTCACTGGGACCGGGACTGACTGGGACCGGCGCTGGTGGGGCCCGTAAAGATAGATAACTCGTTTATACTTAGAACAAACTATATGTGCTAAAATATATCGAGGTAAACCTGATATTTAAAATAATAATTTAGTGTATATTAATATATACGTATTTTATATTATGTAGCTTTATCTAAATGTTACCGATAGTTGTTTCTATTCTATTGCATTTTCATCCACGATCCCGCTGACTGATATACCAAGGTATGTTTTCAAATGAATTAGCAATTGACTCCATCATTTTGTGTTCTTGTTGTTTTTAACGCTAAAAAGAAAAGGGAAAATGTTTTTTTTTTAAACTGTGGCAAAACTTTTTTAAAATAAAGAAATCGTTTTAAACTTATGAAAATATTTTAAACACTTAAAAAAAATGCTGACAAAGTCTCAGCTCTAAAATTTCAATTTTTTTTAATTTAATTCTGATATGGTACATCGCATTTGTAATGTTCAAGTACTCTAAAATAATATTTCTTTTTTCAAAGCTTGTGTCAATTAACTGTAAACATATGCCCGTGACTTGAATAGATCGCAACTGACACGCTTTACAAAGACATATATCTAACGCCACTTTAAAATGAAAATACTCTTCTTTCTTAGCACAACCAAAGAGCAATTGTAACAACAGTTTCAAGAAAAAAAAATCTAAATCAGAATGATATAAACACTACCTCAGTTTAATTGGTATTAAAAAATGAAGTCAATTAAGCGTTTGCCAATCGATTTACCGTAATATTTCTAAATCTCTGTTTAAACTACTTCTATTTCATGACGATGAGGATGATTACTTCTGAAGAGAAGTGTCATCAGCAAATAAACGTGTTGTTGATTCAAGTTCATTAGCTATATCATTTGTAAAAATAAAGAAAGTATGGATTATGACGGGAATCTTGCATTTGTTATGTGTTGAAATCTTATATTAGGCATATCAAGATACATTTTCTTGTGTAATTATATATATATTTTTTTAATTAATTCACATGTTTTGTTTGGAAAATAGCGGGTCTTTTATATATACATTTGTTTTTTTATAAGTATGTCAGTATTAATTAATGCAAATAATATCAATACAATATATTTTCACATTTCCTGATTCAAATTATCCCTCACTGGGACAGTCTCAATACATGGGCCGTTTAAGAATAATTGCGAACCTTTCAAATGCGTTTATGATAGGTTTAGTCTTGGTATCAGAAACATATATATAATTATATATTTACGTTTCTGTTGGTATACACAGCTAGTGTCTAAACTTCATTATGTTCCGTTTATCATATACCGCAGCATATATATATATAACTACAAGTACACAATTATTAATGTAGATGGCTGATTGCGTGATTACGATGACTGCGACATTAAAATTTTAGTTTGAAATATAAGCATTTAAGCATTGGAATAATGTATAAATAATGCATATGGTTTCAATTACTTTAATGCATAAGAGTGAATACTACCAAGAACTGAGCTAAACTGTTTGAGATATATATGAACGATCAAAGGGAGGCAAATGCTATCAAAAAATCAAGAATAAATAAAAATTAAAAATTGTAATAAAAATATATCAAAATTCTCAGTTATTTTGGTTTATAATTAGGTAAACCACCTAGCATGGCATATATCTCAGGCAAATATTGCTACAAGGTTAAGACATGATATTGAGGAAAATTGTTTTAAGCGAAATACAGCACCACGGTCCTAGTCAGCACCGGGCCCAGTCAGCCCCGGTCCTGGTGAGGGCCAGCTCAGCTGTTTGACACTGTTGTATGGCTGACCTACATTTGTACTCATTTAAATACGGTTGACCTCTCATTTAAATGCGATTTTTTCTTTATCTTCCTCTTATTCATATCTAACTTCCATAACACATCTTTGAATTAACAAAAATCTATAATGATGATTTAATTTGGGAATAAGATACCAATGACTCATAAAAAAGTACGATAAAGTCGCTATTTTACGTAAAATGGTCAAGACAATTTGCATAAATGATGATGACCGGTGACCTTATTTCTGCCCGTCATTTGCATATGTGTACGTATCTGCGCAACTTCCAGTTGAAAGAAGGTCACACTAAAGACAAGATTTTGCCGATATTATTACGTAAATATGAAATAATGTTCAGCAATTATATATAAAGCAATTGATATAAACAAAAAAACGTGAACGGCCATGAGCGAGGTCTTTGTAACACGTGTGTAACGTTAAAGGTTGATAGCTTGGATCTGACGCAGTATTCCATACTCAATACATAGGCTACTCGTAGGGCCTACCACGATAAATACCGTACAGTAGGCCTATGTTGTACCGATATTATTTAAGCAATGATATAATGACAATCCTCATCAGACTTATGCCAAATGAAGTGGAAGTTCTCTGTTATCTTTTAGAATCTCGATCGTTACTAGTAGTTTTCACGACATGCCGGAAAATGTTCTTTATACAATCAAGGACGTATATGAGAAGGATAAGTCACACTGGGTTTTGGGGGAGTACAAGACAGGAGCTTTTGTGTTTGTGCACTGACCGTGACGTTGAGCGACGACTGATTTTCCTTTGATATCCGCCGGCACAGCCTTTGATGTAGCTTGCGGGTGCGAGGGTTACCGTCTTACTTTCTGAAGCGGGCCGTCGTTTCATGAGCTGTCATATTTTTTTAACGAAAATTTAAGACATATTATCTAAATATCCGTCCTTAAAACAAGTAATAAACGTTGTGAAATTTAATAAACTTTACATTGGTGTTTCGTTTGACTCGATAAGACAAGTATTTGTTGAGAAAAACGGTTTTTATTCCCGATTCATAGGCGTCTCGCGTGGTGTTTAGTAATGTAAAGAGACAGTCACGAATCCTTCTCACTTATAAATCCTTGATACAATAGACAAAGTTGTCGTACAGGTCTGTGCTGTCGATCTAATATTATTTATATTACGTGAAGCATTATCCAAATAAAACAACATAATGCCTGATAACTGTTCACTAAACAGAGTATTAACAACAAAACTTGTCGGAAGCGACAGTTCTTTGTTTAGAGAGTGTGTCTACGGCATTCTTCTGTGACATATGTGTTAGTCACGTGATTATTCAGTGCGGGAAACACAGGCATGTGTGTTTGTTTTACGTAATGTCTGATTGCTGAATGTAAACAAATACGGACACAGACTGCTTGGCTTACAACCGATGTTGACCATGCTTATATTTTGATACACTTGAGAACATAGACTTCATGAGGACAGCAGAATAGTTCTTCAATACATCGATGTTTACAGTATAGATGGCTGTTTTAAATTACGACCGGTAGGCCTAGGTATGACATGCATATGTACGGCAAATTTCACAGTAATATTTTGAGAGATGGAGTTATTTACCACGGCTGATTAATTTGTAATTATTGACCTTAGCTTAGATATTTGTGTTTATGATTGTGTCAATTTCCAAAAGAAATAATGTAACTTTAAATAAAATCTGTAATTGAAAGTTTAGTACCTGGTATTTAAATGTATTTAAAAGACATTATTGCATATTTTTTTAATTTTTAACCAGCAAATTAAAATTAAAACTGGGGAAAATATAGAGATAAAAAACAATAAGGCCTCCTACTGAAGTAGACTATATCAAATTTATTTTTATTTTGAAATATTTGTATACATGTATTAATTAGATTAATTTAGTTTTATTGCCATGCAATCTGAGTGAGATATACCTATCCAATTTGATTATGTAGTGTATATCCTAACTATTAAACTACATAAGTATGTCATCATGCAGAAATGAGAATACATTCATTCCAAATTTGTCTGATTAATCATGAATATAAACCAAGGATTTATAAGTGAGAAGATTCGTGACTGTCTCTTTACATTACTAAAACACCACGCGAGACGCCTATGAATCGGGAATAAAAACCGTTTTTCTCAACAAATACTTGTCTTATCGAGTCAAACGAAACACCCAATGTAAAGTTTATTAAATTTCACAACGTATATAACTTGTTTTAAGGACGGATAATTTAGATAATATGTCTTAAATTTTCGTTAAAAAAATATGACATGCTCATGAAACGACGGGCCCGCTTCAGAAAGTAAGACGGTAACCTCCTCGCACCCGCAAGCTACATCAAAGGCTGTGCCGGCGGATATCAAAGGAAAATCAGTCGTCGCTCAACGTCACGGTCAGTGCACAAACACAAAAGCTCCTGTCTTGTACTCCCCCAAAACCAGTGTGACTTATCCTTCTCATATACGTCCTTGATATAACAGAGCTACATGTCCTCTATTACGAAGTCATTCAAACAGGTATGACTGTAGTGTGATTCTCAATTGATCCATGTGAAAATTACAAAAAGTCATGATATATGAATATGATGACAAACAATGTTATTTATATTTTGTTTAAAAAAGCTAACTTTTATCAAGTGACATTTGATATTTTTTATATCTGGAAATTATTCTGTGCATATTGAAGTTCAGAGATTTGCATTTCAAAATTTAATTTGCCTTGTATTTAGAATCTAAATATTTTTTTTTGTACCATGTTATCTTCTAGTCATTGATCATAATATTCCTAAAGGTTTTATTCTCGAAGAAACGAAGAGCTTCCTAAATGTATGTTTTATTGTTTTTGAAGAAATGTACAAGAAATGAAATCTATATCGCCGGCCTAAAATGGAGACTGCGGGTACAAATATGTAGTCTAATCAACTCCTTAATTTATACTGGGTATACATTAGCTGTTATGAAGATGTTTTTAATTAATAAAAAAAATGGTCAGTATATTATAACTATAAGGCCTTCCATTTTGTAATTGATTAAAACCCCTACTTGGGAAATAGTGGCCTTATATATGGCTATATAAATTGAGTCGTCAAATTACCACCACCTGTGTTACAAGTTCAAAACCTGCATTGGGCAGTTGCTTGCAGGTATTAATAGTAGGTCAATGTTTTTTGAATACTCTTGACTTTCCTTCACCTCTCTTCCACCTCCTTGACCTGGAAGGTCCGAAAATGAATAAACAAGAGGCCCATGGCCTTAACGGTCACCTGATTTCAGATACAGAATGAAACAAAGACATGCATATAAACACTATATATTGGCCCATCAGGCCCTTGAAGTCAATCAGTGATTTTATAAATTTGACTTTTTAATCTATGAAGATTATGTGAATTCAGAAGAAAGATTTTTGAAATGTTATCCATTTTGACCCCTTTTGGCCCCGCCCCTCTGGTCCCTGGGGGGTCGGCCAAGACCAATATGGATATGATGTTAAAATGCTATCTCAGGCTAATAATTCTAACCCAGATTGACTAATTTCCTATGAAAAATAGGCAAATAATTTTCATAAATGTGTTTTTCCTTTATAAACTATAGTAAATTTGACCCCCTCCCCAGGGAAAATCTGAGACCCCAGGGTCATATAATTCACAATTTTTGTAAAGGACTTTAAGACCTTTCCATCTATGCAGAGTATTTGATTCAACCAGTTCCAGTATTTCAGAAGAAGATTTTTAAAGTTTTAGCCTATTTGACCCGTTTTGGCCCCATCCCTAAGGCCCCTGGGGATCAGTCATGGAAAATTTGTTGATAAGATTCAATGGCCACCACATAGGGATAATTCTGACAACAATTGACTAATTTCCTATTTTAATGACTAAATAATGTTCATAAATGTGTTTTTCCTATATAAACTAAAGTAAACTTAACCCCCTCCCCAGGGGGAAACATGAGACCCAAGGGTCATATAATTTCACAATTTTCATAAAACACCTTAAGACCTGTCCATCTATGAAGAGTATTAGATTCTACCATTTCCAGTATTTAAGAAGAAGATTTTTAAAGTTTGAGCATATTTGCCCCTTTTGGCCCCACCCCTCTGCCCCGAGGGGGTTGACCAGGACCAATATAGATATATGATAATAAAATGTTATCTCAGCTAATAATTCTAAACAAGTTTCACACATTTTCTATGAAAATTGAGCAAAAATATGCTCATAAATGTGTTTTTCCCTATATAAACTATAGTAAACTTGACCCCCTCCCCAGGGGGAAACGTGAGACCCCAGGGTCATATAATTCACAATTTTCATAAAACACCTTAAGACCTGTCCATCTATGAAGAGTATGTGATTCTACCATTTCCAGTATTTAAGAAGAAGATTTTTTAAAGTTTGAGCCTATTTGACCCCTTTTGACCCCGCCCCTAAGGCCCCTGGGGGGTCAGTCATGGAAAAACTGGTTAATAGGATTCAATAGCCATCTCATACTGATAATTCTGACAATATTTGACTCATTTCCTATTACAAATGATCAAATAATACTCAAAAATGTGTTTTCCCTATATAAACTATAGTAAACTTAACCCCCTCCCCAGGGGGAAACCTGAGACCCAAGGTCATATAATTCACAATTTTGTAAAGGACCTTAGGATCTTTCTATCTATGAAGAGTATTTAATTCCATCACATCTGTGAGTGGAGAAGAAGATTTTTGAAATTTTAGTCAATTTTACCCCTTTTGGCCCCTCCCATAGCTCCCTGGGGGGTGAGGATCATATAATTCACAATTTTGATTGGCCTTATGCCTTAGAAGGTTTGTGCAAAATTTCATTGAAATTGCTTCAGCAGTTTTGGAGAAGAAGTTGAAAATGTAAATTGTTTACGGACTGTGTGTGACATACGACGGACGACGGACAACGGACGACGCACGACGACGGACAAAAGGCGATTAGAAATAGGTCACTTGAGACTTCGTCTCAGGTGACCTAAAAATAAATACCTTTCCCATACTGCCTCTCTACACCCCTTTTGTCAGAGGAATGCCGAGGACCATATTTGAGATATTCATTTTAAGATCAAAGTTGTATGAATTTACAGTCCTTTGAATATCAAATATTATTAGGATTGTTAATAAGAAATCTCAATTGAAAAAAAACAAAAACAAATAGTGATGAATACATCTTGTACCGGTATACAAAAATACATCATTCTTCACACATGCAAGAAACTATTAATGTTTTGTTTTTTATAACATGCATTTCAGACACTGAAGTAGACTGCGATGACAGAAAGACATATGCTGTTCACAAAAAGACACTAAAAACAACATGTGAATTATTTTAAAGTTAATGTTAACAAAGAAGAAAGAAACCAAATGAAGAAAATGAAAACTTATGGATTTTGACCAAACTCATCAATTATAAAATATTATTGTGTCTCCTCATATAAAACCTATTCCATCTTTGGATATTACAGAATTACCTCCCTTTCGGGTAGGTACCATTATGATGTCATTATTTTGTGTGCGAAATTCTGGTAGATTTCTCTTAAAAGTATGATATTATGCCTGCAAACACATGACATCACAATCAATACCTACCCGCTAGGGCAGATAACTCTATAATATGCAAATACAGAATATCATTAGTCAATATCTATACTATAAAGTAATGACTGTGCTGTTATATTACAAAATATATATTTTAAATTGAGCATTTAGGGGATTATATGTAGATTGACATGCATGTTGTCCTGTAATTATGGTATTCATTTCTAATTTTTATGTGTACTACCATTCAATATTTTATTTATGAATGTATTTTAAAAAAGAAAGAAATTAGAATGTATATTGATTTGCTTAGATATTCAAACAACACCTGTTACAGCAGTTTATTTCTTTTATGCCAGAAGTTACCAACGATGATTTTAATGAAATAACTCTTGTTAAGCACCACTTGATTTTTAGACACTTTAAATCCCCTAAGTGAGACCCCATCAAATCCCCCTAAGGATACCACTTCAAATCCACTGGTGTCCTCATTAACATATTGTAGACGTTT
>NW_027188077.1:0-47175 GCF_041381155.1 Argopecten irradians
GATCAATGACAATGATTACATGAGTTAAAGAGCAGGATGTCAATATGCATCATATTCCAGAATATATGAAACCCACTGAGCCTGTGTGACCAATGTTTCGCTTCGACGATCATTATTTCCAGAACTATTACAGTTGCAGATTGACACCCGTGAACAAAGTTTATCTTTGGTCAGAACTTAAAAAACTTGAAAAATAATTAAAAAAAAAACCAAAACAATTAAAAAAAAAAAAAACCCAATATGCACGTCGCGTAGTAGAACCTGTGATACATCAATTGAATCTAGCCTCATCCTTGTCGGTGTACGTACTCCGTGTCGGGTAAAATGGCAGATATATGTTTGCATCCGTTATGTTTTCTCCTTATACAAAACCTTTCTGGGTGGTATGAATTATTCTTGGTAAAATTACTTTTAATCTATTACTTAATTTTTTTGCAATTATTTTGTTATCAATATTTAAAAGGCTTGTCCTTACAATTTTATAATACCTTTATATTGAGAATGTCTTTAACTTAAAGTTTCTTAAAAAATCCAATCAATCAATTTCGTAAATCTAATTTTTAATCACGTAACCAGTGTCTGTTATAGATTTCAAATTTAATCCCATCTTCGCCTGGGGAATTATTTAATTTTTAAATTGTTTATTTGTTTTAGTATGTTTTGCTATTCAATAGGCCTATCTAAATGCATAATTTCTTCGTCCTTTAATTTATTTTCTATACACTTTGTTAAGTATTCAGTTTAATCGTTACTCTATTGCTCTGTATTGGGATTTTTGTTTTGTAAACTTTGTCCGCTCAATGAGTATATTGAGTATATTATCGACCCAGTTCATTCGGTTCTTTCCTCAATTTTAATTCTAAACTATTGCGAATTTTCTGCGTTTTTTCTTTTCTTTCCCAAATGAAGTTTTCTATTGTATTAAGAACTGCTGAATCATTAGAGTTTGCCTGTATTGGTTTATCTAGCTATTCCTCTATGTGTTTAATTTCATCAAAACAAATGTTTATCTGGTTACAGACTATCATTATTTACTATTTGATCTTTATTTTTTTTTATAAGATCCCACCCTTCTAAAAATATTGTCATGTATTTCTATTTCCTCTATCCAACACTTCAAGCAAGATACTAGAGTATTTTGACAAAAAGATCACAATTAATAAACTTTTTCACTTAATTTCCAAGATACTAGTTCTTTGTTAGACTCGTATAATAATACTATATAATAATGATTATAGCGAAATTCATTATGGTCAATGTATGGACAATGTACGATCCACTTAATTATGTTTATCAAACAACAAAACTTTGACGATTATATTGTAAACAAGGCAGATAAAAAGTTGTTTGGTATTTCACTGGCAATGATGCCTTTAATCATGATGGTTCCATGGCGTTATTTTTTATGAAAAAAAACCCAAAATTTTCCATTAAAATTTAAAACAAAGTATTTTCTAAATTAGAAGAACAAGTAATCACATTTTGCTGAACTAATGAAGCTTTTAATCCATATCGACGTCAGTATCACCATGAAACGTATATTCGAAATTTGATTTTTATGGAAGCATATTTGAATACAAAATCTACACTTTCTCCACAAATACAATTAACATGACTATTTTATATATATTGTAATATAATTCATAGCCTTTTTAATGATATGAGTTCATTGACATTTAATCAGTCAGAACTCTTATCAATTTATTTTATATCTATTGGGAAATGTTCAAAATGAACTATAATGAGGTAAAGAATAAGATTATTGATTTGTTGTATTTTTTTTTTTTTTATTTTGTAGCTTTCCTCATTAATTCTATTAGCAACTAAACAAGATGAAAAAAATACGTACCAAAGTCCGCATTTGATCATTAGATATCGGTAAATGTTTAAATAGCTTGTACGATTTCGAACTGAGAAAAAATTGATCCTTTCTGTCTCACACTGGTATTCTGTATGTTTTTGTAATATCTACAACTCTCTTCTTATTTACTCATTTCCAATACTTGTCTTGGCTTAAATTGGGTGTTACAGATAACGCTCAACAATAAATGGTAAACATTTACGTATAGGGAATTATCAACTAAATGACTCATGTGTGTAGAAAAAAAATCAAAAATAAATGTTTTTGATAGGTAGTGTTCTCTAGGTAATAATATTATAATTATGGGCAGCCTGATTAACATTTAGGTTCCATTGTTTTTGTTTTAATTTGTAAATGAATTGATAAAAAAACAGGATTGAACAGTTCAGAATGAATCTTATTTTCATTTAAAATGATGACTATTGTGGATATTTTGAGCTGAAGTAACCGGTTTTGTCAATCAAGTGCTAAATAATAATATGGCCTAGACTTTAGTTATAGAACAGATAAGTGACTTTGCATCACCAATTGTTTTATTTGATTTAGTACATTCCCATACACTGTGGTATATGAAAAATAGCTTAGTTGGTTGGACTCTGTGATTTCTTGGATAGGTAAGGCATAAGAACAAAGTACTCATAAGCAGAAATATACATCTATCTAAGCCTTATGAATTTTAATAAATCATAACTTTTTGCGTCATCATTTTAAAAAAAAAACATGTTAAATCTAAAAAAAAAAAATTTTTTTTAATTAGTGTTATCTTAAATAGCGTCCACTAGCAGTCGACGTCATTTAATGACGGTCACATGCATATGACAGGCGACGCAGAACTGTCATATCGCATTTTAATTTTGAATACATAAAACTAATTACATTTCATTCTATTGACGGACTAATTTAGATCCAAATTGAGATAACAGGACAGCATCAATTACTTTACTTTCTTCCTGTTATCAAAAATGTGTAGTAGAAAGAAAGAAATTGATAAGTAATTTAAAAATTTTTAATGAAATATTCGTTTGTTGAAGTAGCCACTTTTTGTTCTGCTAATGTGTTCACCGTGACCTGTATAATACTCTTGAAACTACACCTGGCAACTGGTAGCTGTCTACTTAAAAGCCAGTTATATTTGCTAGCAAGTAAAGTCAATGCTGTCAGTTGTACATATTTCTTATCTAAAATCCTTATATCATATTATGAGTTTTATATGATAATGATTGTCAAATCACTTATATGAAAAACATATTTGATCAGACCAATGACGGAAAGAAATTATGAGGTTAGTGATAAGGGCATTGTTGGATGAAATGTTCGACGGAACATTCGTTGAACTGAAATGCGATGTTCCACTAATATGAACCTGTTTGGTTTTAGGTTTTCAATTGAGAGCATCAGAGCTGTTGAGGGATCAATATCAAGTTACCGAAATGTCATAAGTATGGACGACAAAATGTGGCGCGTTTTTCTATGTCCTTTCCCTTTCAATGAACCAAAATTGGAGTCATCATTGGGCTTGATTGAGACTGGAGTCATCTTATAATTTTCAAACGAAAACCGTTTGAAGCTGGCGTACTATTTCCCGAACAGTTACTATTTAGTACAACTAGAACATTTCGCTAAATGGAATTCGGTGATGTAGAAGACTTATAGAATAGTACCTGTTCATAGTCAATACATCACATCTGCTAGTTACACTACCAGCATTTATATTATACAACAGGAATACATAACATTAATACCGGGAAATTAAATATACTGAGCGCCGATGAAAACGCAACACTTTTTAATTGAATATTTTTCAATTAAGTTTCTTGTTCATATCAAACAAATTAATAATGTAAAGCTTGAGCACCTTACCTATGTATACAATAATGATTCGCATGACTGAACTTGCTTTCGGGCCGTGAAGCGGTCGATTGTTGAACAAGTACCTATCTGCACGTGCACACGGTATCAATGCGCGCTTGGTCTACCCATTACACGTGTACAGTCTTTGTGGATAGGAAGACTGTTTTCCACATTCAGATTTTGAACACGCCGTTTAGTTTTGAAACCGATGCCACGACGTACGGATACCCAGCGTCACGAAGTTAGGGGTATGTTGGCAAGCGGACTTGCGCGGCGTGAAATTGCGCGTAGAATGGGATGTTCGCCTTCTACTATTGTGAGACTTCATCAGCGGTACGTTCAATCGGGTTCTCTGAATGATAGACCGCGCCCTGGGAGGCAACGAGTGACGTCGGATCGACAGGACCGTTACATCCGGGTCACCCATCTCCGTGACCGCTTCCAAACTGCCTCCCAAACGGCCAGAACAACGATATGTATCAACAGAAGACGAATTTCGGTTTCTACTGTCCGCCGACGTTTGCGCAGCGCCGATTTGAAAGCCTGTAGACCCTTCCGTGGGAACATGTTGACACAACGTCGACGTCAATATCGCCTGACGTGGACCCGGAGGCATCGACGTTGGCTCATGCGCTAATGGAGACGCGTACTGTTCACGGATGAATCCCGCTTCCATCTCCGTAATAGTGACGGTAGAATTCGCGTGTGGATGCTACAGAGAGAGCGTTACGTCGATTCGTGCGTCCGCGAATGTGACCGTTGGGGTGGTGGCAGTGTCATGGTGCGGGAAAGGATATCCTTCGATCGCAAGACGCCCCTTGTTATCTTGGACAGTAATCTGACGGCACTGCGTTACATCGACGAAGTCCGACAAACTACCATTGTACCGTTCTTTCGTAATCATCCCGACGTCGACATTTATAGCAAGACAATGCTCGTGCGCACTCAGCAAGGTTGACACAGACTTCCTTTATCAACAGAACATTCAAACACTGCCCTGACCTGCCTTCTCCCCTGACCTCAGTCCGATTGAACACTTGTGGGACCAGTTAGGTCAAGCTGTGAAACGACGTCAGCCACAACCGCAAAATCGACGTGAACTTGAAATTGCCCTTCAGAAGGAGTGGAGGAACATTCAGCCAGTTAGAATTCAGCGTCTGGTTTGGTCCATGCCACGTAGGTGTCGTGCTTGTGTGGAGGCAAATGGTGGTCACATCAGATATTGAAAGTGTGAAAATGAATTTAGGGGGTAGCGTTTGAAACGTTTGTTTCATCCCCATTCACGGGCAATCTTTGACTAACTCACTGGTAGGAAACGACTCTCGAAATGTATACCTTTGTAATGAAATAAAGATTTTTTTCTGTTAAATTTGTGTTACCATTAAATTTTGCATATCATAACAGTGTTGCGTTTTCATCGGCGCTCAGTATATATCCGTATATTATAAATAGGTATGCATATAATATGGAAACTGCATATCGGCAAAAGTTGCTGGAACCGAACAACACAATTCAACATTTTACTAAAATGTAACCGATCTATGCATTTATGTAAATTTTATTTCAATATAAAATTTGTAATTTGACAAAGCCAGATTGTTGAATGGTTTTCAGGCAATAACCTAATTTTTGTTTTCTGGTTGCTAAGGAATAAATCTTATTGCTATAGAGATCAGGTTTTATTATTTTACGCAATGAATCGTTTGTTTTCAGACAATCGTCCATAACCGATCCTTTTATAAACTTGCTTTTTAGTTTTCAATACATTTTGAATACGATTAATAATTTAGAAAAAAATGGATACCTGACTAACGATTTGTATTTCGTGATATTTAGCACATAACATTGATATGATGTTCATTACTAAGTATTGTAACAGTTGCATCTCCAAGTATTTTACCTTTGAAAACGTCTGTGTTCTTTGGCCGAAATGAAGGTTAGCTTTCGGTTGCTAGGGTATAATATCAGTTGCTTGGGGGTTATTTTAACAATTTTCATCACGAATCACCTGTATTGTGGCTCTCTTAGTATGTAATATAGGTTTGCAAATTAGACACCTTACTTTCAATATGTTGGCGTTATATATAATGACAAAGCCTACTTGCGAAGCTACCAATACGGGGGTTTCGAGATCCCAAAACTATATAGGTAACGTACAATTTACCATCGATTAGTCCCACCTTCCGGTGATTATTACGTCACAAAAATCACGTCAAATGATGACGTCTTGGTGGGACTAATCGGCGTTAAATTGTACTTTACCAACGTCGTTATGGGATCTCGAAAACCCATTTTCTATGATTACCTACCTATGTACATTAGTATGATGCCAATCGTTTGGAATCGTTCAAATTTCTCTATGAGAAGATAGATCTAGTTTAGGTCTGTGGATTCTGATATTTCAAACACATTACGGGATTTGTGTTCAATAACACTGATGACGCATAATTTGATCCTTTATGCAGGTGCAACTGTAACACGTTTTTGAAGTTTAATTACGTCCATGTGTATTGTCTGGACGTCCACCAATTTCACAGAACACATACGCTTGACTATTTCTTCTTCAACACAAGTTCTAATAACTATCGTTTGTACTAATACATTGTATATCTAATCTCAAATGACTATAGCAAATACGCACTGTGATATAGTTATATGAAGAGTGTCATTTTTAGCCAGTGAATTACGTTGATATCAATTTTAAAGTCGAAGTAAAACTATATATTTATTATTAAATATTGACCACTTCCATCGAGCATCCACAAACTTCGATGATTAATTAACATATCACAGAAATGAAAAACATGCATTCATAATCATGCTGATCGTTGTATACTGATGTGTTAAGCCTATATCTGCTGTTTTATTCTTTAGATTAGAACCAAGCTCGACGGAAGTTTATGTAATTTAGCACCACTGAGTAAAGAACCAGCAACGCAACGATGGCTGATGTATATAATGAAGACTGAATTAAGACAATGCGATATCGATTAGTACTTGATTAGGTTTTTTTTTTTTTCTGATATCGTTGGTTATTGACCTATTAAAAATTGATGAACTGATTATAAAATGTTCCGTCGGTAAGACAATGCGATATGGATTAGTACTTGATTAGGTTTTTTCTGATATCATTGGTTATTGACCTATTAAAAATTAATGAACTGATTATAAAATGTTCCGTCCATGTTAAAACAAGTTTAACCATACAGCCAAGCATAACAGAAACGTTTGTATCTACATTGTCACTCCACAAAAAACATCATCCTATCTAGCGTGATATTGATGTGAATATGGATACAAGCCTGATGAATATATTTTTTATTTATCTGTTCCTCTTCATTGGTGAGTAACGAAATCAAATTGAACTTAAAATTATTGTTTACATAAAAAAAGATATACCTAACCTTATTTTCGCGGGTCAAAACTTTCCGGTTTGATTTAAAAACGAGAAAAACAAATATAAACGGTTTTAAAATTTTTGCGGTCTGGCTTTTAAGGTTTATATGTTTCAACCATTTCTTTGTCTCGCGCAAAAATCGCGAAAATACCATATCCGCGAAAATAACCGGCTATACGGTAGTTTGATTTACTACATCTTTGCTATAGTGATGACAACATATAGTTTTGTAAGCGGTGTTACACCACATTTTGAAAATGTAACGCACTTTGAAAAATTATTTCAAAGTACGTTAAACATGGTGCAGCTTCAACGCACTTTGACAAATACCTTTTTATTTCATATTGCATTAATATGGTACATTTCAACGCACTTTGACGCACTGTCAACTATCATCAGTTATATACCATGTCACATTTATATATTATTGCCTTCTTTTGAGGGCACTATGGTCTTATAGTGTTGTCGAGGGATGGCATAGTACTCGAGCCGGAAGCGAAGGTACTATGCCATCATGAGACAACACTATAAGACCATAATGCCCTCAAAAGAAGGCAATAATGTTTTCAGCACATAACGAATTAAAAAAAAAAACGATAGGACAAACAATTATGTACGATCACCAAAAACAATTTATGTAAACGAGTTCGGCCACGTCTAACGTTTAGAAATTGCATGGTCGGAGGCGTCTAGATATATTTTTCCAGACAGAAATCTTTGAAAATACTCACTTCATATTTCGTTGCTTGCTCAGTTCAATTTGCTATTTTGTTCTTTTGTAAATTCGATAGCATTCAAGTTTCCCAACCGTTACATTTATGTTTTGCAAGACGTCGTCCGCACACAGCTTGTTTGCCAGTGAACAGAGGAGATAGCGACAGTGACGTCATTTTCGTCAATATGACGTTCGTAACAAAAAGCGCACCAAGCCATAGTCCCGCGGAAAACCATAGTCCCGGGACTATGGCAAAATAGTGCCCGGGGGCTGAGCCAACGAAAAGGCGAGAAAAAGTCACGTTATGTATTAATTAGAAACATATACCAATATAGATTATTTTTAATGGCTTTCATAGTGCATAGTTTGAGTTTATATTATCTTTTAATAATAAACACAAAAGTATATAATATTTATTAAGTTTGGACATTTGTTGGTGTCAATGTTGTGTTTATTACCCTAAGGACCGAGGACGTTACTTGAGTTCATTAAGATTCTACTATGTCTTCATTTAAATAATAAAAACATAGATGATACACATTGGTTCTTGATGAAGAAGAGTAATATTTTATCTCGGGAGGTGGACACTTTAATATTTTCACTCGTTCGAACTAGAGTTAATTGAGTTACGCATTGCGTAACAGCAAACGGCAAACAGCAATTGTGATGATTTTAGTCGATTTAAATGTTTGCATGGATCACTTCGTCCGACGTCTCTTTGGTTTCTTTAGAAACACTTATCCTCTTTTTAAGCTAATATTTGCAGTAGAGTAGCAAGTCTGTGGTTGTTAAGCCCACGTTGTGAGCTGTTATGTGCGAAATGTAATGTGGTATCTCATGATGCTTTAGCCCATTGCTTACTTGATTGTAAACATCAAGATATATTTGATCTAAGTGATGAATTCTTTACAAATATTGTCAACAATTATCCAGTTGAGTTATACGTAAAATTAGACAATTAAGATAGACACGAACTTATTTGTGTCCTATTAGGGTACATCCCTGATTATATACAGGAACTAGTACCGGAAGATTTGCTTACGTTTGTTGTTGCTTTTCTTTGAAAGCTGCTGAATTAGCGTTTCAGTAAATATGTGTACATTCTTACATTTATATCATGATGTCTTTGAAGATGTCAGTTTGTATTTAACCATTTTTCCTTATTGATGTATTGAATTTTTCCCTTTCTCTATATATATATTTTCCTCTCAATTTTCTTATAATATTGTCCTGATTTATGACGTCAAATATGTGTTATTTATGTAATCGCTTTCCTTTTCCTTTTTGTAATCCTTTGTCTTAAAGTTTTGTATAAACTCTTCAATCATGGAGGAATAAAGTCAAAGAAGAAGAAGAAGCTGTTTTGGTGATTATTTTGTCTATCTTGTTTAGTAATATTACTAGTCTTATCATATGGGATAGTATTTGATGACATCACTGTTATCTTTATGTTTTATTTATTTTCTTTTTATAACGGGGATGACGAGTTGAATGTATATATAAGTATTAATTGTCATATCTAGATACAAAACCAGTTCAAAAATATGACAACCGATGCTTACATTAAATAGTCATTCCCGTAATAAAAAGAAAATAAATAAAAAAAATAAAGAATGAAAATAAAACTTAAGTGTCTATATACAGAAAAAAAGCATCTTTAAGCATTGATGTCACTCTTTTAAAATTTTATCTGGGTATTAATTATAAACATTGAATTAAAAATTGTTTGCAAACATTTTTGAGAATCCGCTACGCGGATTCACACAGTTTTCAATTAAGTTTTTTTCAATGCTTATAATTAATTTTATGATCTATTTGATAAAATATATGTTTAAATGTACCATTGATTTTCAAGGGATTCTTTCCCGAATCAATACGCAACGTCAATGGCTCGTTTTTTTTAATAAAAAGTATTGGCCAATCAGAAAGCCAGATTTGGTATGAAAACAAAGAAAACTTAATTATCTATTCGTGAATAGTAGATGAAATAGTCCCTTAGATAAATTGGATATACAAAGATTCATACAACACTTCAATCCAAATGTTTTGATTAGAATATGTTTTCATATTGATCAATTTTAAGAATATTTAAAGAGACTTCTGTAAATTCTCACATTTGGAGTCTGATGTTTATAACTAGTATGCCATAGACTAACTGTGAATAACAATACTGGAAATTATCATACATCGGGATTTGTCTAGAATTCCGACTTGAGCTCTTGACAAAAAAAAAATACACATCGTTGTAAGACAACATTTTTATGCACAGTCTGTTCTTGTTCATATGTCGCAGATATGAGCTGCCGTTGTCTGATGTTGTCTGGATACTGGAAGATTGATCCGAATTATCACTGGAGCAACACAACAGGTGGCATTGTCTACACGTTAGCAGGCAGCAACATATCGCTGAGGGGCTGTGCTGCCGTCTGTTTGTATAACTCGGACTGCCTGATGTTTGGGTACAGCGAAGTCACCGGAACCTGTCGTGGTTTCCGGTACATAGAGCACAGCTCGAATTCGACCCTTGGGGAGACAGAGGTCATCTACAAGCATGCACAAGGTAAGCTGCTTTGCAAATTATTATTTATTAAATTGATAAGTTTTAAATTTAAGTTGAATATGATGTCAATAAAATTATAAATAATCAGATTGATCTTGCACTAATTAGTCCGGAGGCTTGAACCCAATTTTGACCGAATCGTGCACTTTGTGACACAACTATCAAATTAGGTCATTACATTGACCTATTATATTGAGATATTTGAGAACGGGACCTCAAGCGGATCTTTCTACTGACGGCCATGGCGGCCATTTTTCAAAATGGCCGCCATAAAAATAATTAAAGTCCAATATCTTGAAAACTAAATGATGCAGAATCCTGATTTTTGTTCTATACCTATATTTTCAGGGTTACTGAATGCAAATATAAACATTAGTAATTGGTAAAAGCCGTTGGCCATCTTGCTGTGCAAAATGGCCGACATAGAAATGTTTAAATTCTAATATCTTGAAAACTAATTGATATAGAATCCCGAGTTTTGTTCTGTACCTATATTTCAGGCATACAAAAATCACTAGTTTAAACAGGGTCTTAAACCTTAAAGCCATGTTGATATTCAAGCTTAATCCATTAATTAAATGAGAAATTAATGTGTTCAAGGTGGCATTACTACGATGGCCGATTGCAGCCGTCACAAAACAACTACGATTTACTACATATATGTACATGTACATTTTTTAAAAACTGTACATGTACACAATACAACTACAATTTACTACATTTATGTACATGTACACTTTTTAAAAACTGTACATGTACATAATACAACTACGATTTACTACGTTTATGTACATGTACATTTTTTAAAAACTGTACATGTACACAATACAACTACAAGAGTCATTATCATTCCTTAAATTTTTAACCGATTGGTATTTCCCATGTGCCTATTACCATGTAATTGTATAGACCAAGTGACAACAAAGGCGAAGGTGTGCATTAATCACCGAGGAGGCAGTATATAGGTCATTACACACGATTGTAAATTGTAGCGTCGACTGTGCAAACTATGCGCCCTTCCTATTTTTTGATGCTGAAATTATACATTGATACCTGAAAATGGATATACTGGAAAAGTGTGACACAAGTAAGTATGCAACTTTATTGGCTATTTTATAAGAGAAACAATCATGTCTTGTCTAAAAATGAGTCATTCAACGGTTAAACATACCGCACTTATATGTAAACTTATTCTTAAACTACTTATGGTCACATTTGAATCATTCGTATGAAATTTTATTCCAGAAAGAATGCATGTGAACATTGTGTTTTTTATAGTAAACGAGAGCTTGGTTGCACTTGCTGAAGCGGATTTTTCGTACAAAGACATATCTGGAATGGTGTTCAAATATCATGGAATACATTTAAGGTATGATTTGTTTGTTTGATTAATTAACGTCCTATCAAAAGCTATGGTTATGTAAGGACGGCCTCCCATGTATGCGACGTGTTTCGTGTATGTTGTGCGAGGTACGTGTTTTGGGAGACTGCCGTATATTCATGTTGTGTCTTCTTGTATAGTGGAGCTGTTGCACTTTTTATAGTGCTATATCACTGAAGCATGCCGCCGAAGACACCAAGCAACAACACCCCACCCGGTCACATTATACTGACAACAGGCGAACCACTCGTCCCACGCCATGTATGCTGAGCGCTAAGCAGGAGCAGAAACTACCACTTTTTTAGACGAGTGTCTCGGCCAGGGGACAGAACCCAGAGCCTTCCGCACAGGGGCGAACGCTCAACTCAATGCCAAAAGTGAGACGGTGCCAAGGGAGGCATCAGAAAAAAGATAAAGTAAGTTAGGAAGAAGAGAAAAGATAAGATCCAAATTTAGTCGCCTTTTACGATTATGCAATAGAGGCAGCAGGTACAATTCTAACGCTCTAACTGCAGGGCATTTAAGGTATAATTTGCCCTAGTTGTATAGGTTCCCCTAGTTGCTAGCTGCTGTTATAGCAATTGATTGATTAACGATAAGTTGCTTTTAATATGATAATTGTTTTATTCACGTATATAAACACATACTTATTCACCTTATCTTATATCTATATATAACCTATGACATTTCCTGTCTTTTTTCGTGTGATTTGATACCAGCCGGAATGCTATTGGAAAAAGACTTAGCCGTCTTGGTGTTTTCTCTAGACGGGGCAAAACGGTTCACAGCGAAAGACAAGTCAGACAAGCTGCTATAGTACGTTTTATTTTAATTTGGTGGCTTTGTATGTACTTTGCAATTAAACATACATAAAAGTTAACAAATACATCTTGCTATTAGTTCATATTCCTGCATTTTACATGATATAATGGTTTTGATATACATATGTTTCTGATAGCCATCTGGCGCTTTTAGATATTATAATGTGTGTCCTACGAGACGATTAAAGAAACTGTACATTTTACTGTTGTTTAGGAGGCATTGCAGAATATCCCAGAGACTGTAAGGTATAGAAGCATGACAAATATTCTTCGTCGCAGAGGTTTACATGTGAGAAGGTAAGTATGTATACTATACAAGAGTATACATGTAACACGATGCTACATCTTATCGATGTAGCATTGATATTTAATTTTTTATAAACAACTATGACAACATGATGGGTCATTAAGATCATTTTAGTATACTAAGAGGCTAATGGCATCATACCTCCCTGGACAGGTCAACATGACTTTTACAGTCCAGTAGCATATAGTTTTCTAGAACAAAAGGATTGACCGCAATTATCTTTAATGTACATACTAATTTTATGTTTATGAATTACTGGGATTATAGATAGCATTTTACTTGTTTATAGGGATGTATAAGCGAGCAGTTCCTTCCAAGAAGTTTTCACAAATTATATAGAAAAAAATAATATATTTTTACATATTTTTTTTCGTAGAGACACGGTTATGACTTTGATGAGAGATATCGATCAAAGTGGGATAGCACTTCGTCGAAGGCGAAGGATTCAAAGAAGGATTTACACCTCTATGGGACGCAATCATGTTTGGCATGTTGATGGGTAAATGTATTTTCTGCATACGAATAATTGCCTGTCATTCATTTAACAAAATTCGAGGTCGATTATTTTGAAAAGACAATTACATATAGCCCGCAATGGCAGATTATCCGCGGTTTATCCATGGATATAAGCCTTGGAAGTACAAGTGCATCGTACACAAATAAAGGCATTTGAAAGCTAAATAAAATAAGTTTTAACCCATTTACAGGTATGACAAGTTGAAGCCTCATGGATTCGCAATTCATGGATGCATTGACGGGTAAGTGTTCATGACAAGTACTCTAACATATTGTTTGCTTATTATAACAATTAGTTTTATATATCCTTGTTGGCAAAATCGTTAGCAATCGTCAGTATTGTTGAAATAAGATTTTATTTGTTATATTTTCTTAGTCTGGTGATTGATTGGTGCAATCAGATTTTGTTCTTGTATGTAATGACTACGATTTCAGTCATTTTAGAGCCAAATGTGTATCAAATGCTTTCGAGTTCATCTAAATGCTGCACATAGTGAACACTGATCGCTCTTAAGACAACTTATATCGTAATTTTTAAGATCACTTTATGTATATATAGGTACTCCCGGAAAGTCATGTGGTTAAAGGTCGGCCCATCGAACAACGATCCAAGGATAGTAGCGACAAATTTCGTCCACTGCGTCGGACAAATGAAAGGTGATATTCTAATACACTAATATGCACATACAAAAAGGTCATTAGTAATACAATATATACCAGTATATAGGATCTTAAATGAGTGTTCATTTCATATTTTTTTTAAATGAGTCGAAGAAGTTTTTATTTTGGCGAGCATTGGCGATGTATATATATATATATATAAAAGGATAAATGTTTTTACTTATATCATATTTATCAATGGCTATTCAACATAAACACTCACTCACGAAGATCTGTTTTGTGTTAAGCGATCATTGTTATATTACTTATCTATATTATGTATATATTATCATTTTATTAACGTTTCAAACTTCATTTCAATACAATGCATCAGATTAAAACATAATATATATATATATATATCATAGACTATGCATATAGATCATAAAATTTGAATTATAAAAAAAGCCATTCAATAAATTAATTATCAACAAACGGTAAATAAAGACTATTTAAAATTGCTTAAATATATAAGTAAAAGCTATAAATTTTATCACAATTAATAAATATTGACAGTATCTTATATATAAGCATAAAAGTTCTCTAAAAATAGATATATATATTTGTCAATAATTTACTTAGTATCTTATAAATAAGCATAAGTATATCAATAGATATGTATATATCAATTATCTGCTTTGAATAATTAGTAAAGGAAATCCATTTTGTCACATTGTCAAATATATACAATATCTAACTATAAGAATTGAATGTTTTGAAATATATGTAAATAATCTACGATTTATAACACTATTATTAATATTTATAATAGGATGATATACATAATTATAAATATGTAAACCTATACATGATATAAACGTACATGTAATTTATTTTACATCGGTTAAACTTATGTGAATCACTATCGATGTCCCGGATGTAAGCGCGTGAGTAGTCTTAAGAATGGGAGGAAACCGGAGTGCCCGGAGAAAACATACAGACATTTTCACGTCTATGCAGGGGATCGAAAGCTTTCCCATTCGCCTTTCACCTAGGCGATCAGAAACCTTTATAACCCGAACTAAGGTCATTTACATCTATTTATAAGACTTTTTTATGCATTCCAGGCTGTCCTCTCGTTCTACAAGCGGATCCAGGAACGGAAAATGTCGTGATGGGTGCAATACAATGCGTATTTAGACAGCCACACTGATCAATTTTCTGGAGGAAATAGTTTTCGTGTCGTGAGATCTGTCTTCAACCAGGTATATAAATATATCGAATTGCATTGCCCCCTAAGAAGTCAATGTCAAATATTCCATAATAGTTTGCATGTTTTGAAAGCCAAAACCACTTTCCTCTAACGCCTGTCACACTTCACAAAAACATCGGTGTCATATATCAAAAGTGCATTGTTAAGACAGCAAGGTAACAGATGCTCGTCGAAGTCTTTCTTATTCCGCAAAACAGCTGATACATGTATTACATTTTTCCTGCTCTGAATATATATTGCAAATGTATTTATGCATATTAATTCATTTGTATTGTTCACATTTCGTTCAAATTTAAAGCGGATCGAGGCATGGTGGAGTATGTTGAGAAGACGTCAAACACAGTCTTGGTTACTTGCACTAAAGGATTTGGAAAGTAATGGACATTTCCATCGTGGAAATGAAAAAGACACGTAAGTCAATAAAGTCTTGAGAATCGTCATCTTCAGAAACTCCACGATGCAGAATAGTATGAAATATTTTAACGGAAAAATGATTGTTCTTGAATTTAATAATATCAATCTTGAAGAAAATGACAATCACTTAATTCCATTTATACATCTAATGTATACTAGATTAATTGCAGGTATTGTCTTCGTTTCTGCCTGATGCCTCTTATTCAAAAAGAACTTGATTCCATTGTTGACGAGTGGAACCACCACTATGTATCGTTCAGCAGACAAGCATCGTGTCCTAATGGTCGGCCTGATGTTTTATATTCCCTATGTGAAAATACAGGTATATAATTTTATAAATTTGGTTTTCTTACTTAATAGATAAAGGTGTAAATGAACATAATACGGAATATTTGTTATGCTTAAGCTAAACTGTTCAATTAGCAATGTCAATAATAAGTGTTTTAGCCGCCGATTGATATGATTAATAGTTACATTTAACAAGATAGTGTAGCAATGACCGCTTGATCGAAAATATTTGCAAATGCACATGTTTCGTGTTGATTGTATATTTTTGAAATATGCAACTAAGGTCAGTGTGTATGCGCATCCCTGTGTGTGAACGCTTCTGTTGAAAGTGTCGTCCTTCTGTTTCATCACAAATTTAAAGTACTCGTAATATAAGAACTAATAAATCTTGGTTTACTTAAAAAATGCTAGCATAACGATGCGAAATATTTAGATGATCAATATTGTATATTGATTAATAATCGATGACATTTGAACTGATCAAGCTTTCATACCATCTAATACAGGTGGATCAGAATGTATTCAGACTGTGGCTGACAATGATTTAGATTGGGCGATAACAGAGTGCACAATGTCCTCAAGAAGTGGATCCTTTGACTTTGACGATATTGCGTCAAACACTTTTCAGCGAAATGGATGGATTGACGCATTTACATGGCCAGAAGCAATCAGAAACTATATGTTGTTATCTAACGCTGTTTAATACGATCGTACTCTTCTGAATTTTATTGCATCTATAAGTGTAGAATTGACTGTCATACGTATACCATATCAATAACTTATTGGATATCAATAATTTCACCAACACGAGAACACATATATGTATTAGGACATATCTTTAATTCGCATATGGTAAAACACATATTTATTTGCATGATTATCAATTAAGTAATACTGATTATATTTAATAAACAACATGAAAAAAAAATATAACTTTGATACTTGCGTCGTTCAGATTTTACATTCATTATCAACTTGACATAGAAAATTTGGATTGTATGCCGATTGTGTTCATTTTCGAAGAATAAAAAATAATTTGCGTTATCACCCGAAACTTTTGTGTTATTACTGTACGTGAAACTATCGCGTTATTAGCAAGTCATATTTAATATGGACAAGCAAGATTACAGGGACACGAAAAGGAATCGCAATTAGATAATCATTAAATAAAATAATCAAATATGAAATTTCTATACATAGTCTCATTGTTGGTTTTTAGTTTTAACTAATTATTTTCATGGTTTTTTTAAATAGCAATAACAAATGTCCTGAAAATCATGCAGGTACTTGAATATTGACTAAATATGCAATAATTCTGATTCTTTGTTGAACTGTCATCCGATTCCAAACATAATATCTCAGTAATCAATTCTGCTGATAGGTGATGTACACGTATTAAAACATCAACGTAAAACAAAGACACAAATCAAGGATAAAACATGTACTAATATAGCTAATACCAAAACGATTTTGTGCATGTTTTTAGCTCACCTGGCCCGAAGGGCCGGTGAGCTTATGTCATGGCGCGGCGTCCGTCGTCCGTCGTCCGTCGTCCGTCGTCCGTCCGTCCGTCAACATTTCCTTTAAATCGCTACTAGTCATAGAGTTCTGCATGGATATGTAACCAAATTTGGCCACAAACATCCTTGGGGGAAGGGGAACAGAACTTGTATAAAATTTTGGCTCTGACCCCCCAGGGGCAGGAGGGGCGGGGCCCAATAGGGAAAATAAAGGTAAATCCTATAAAACGCTACTTGTCCTAGAGTTCTGCATGGATTGTAACCAAATTTGGCCACAAACATCCTTGTGGGAAGGGGAACAGAACTTGTATAAATTTTGGCTCTGACCCCCGGGGGGCAGGAGGGGCGGGGCCCAATAGCAGAAATAGAGGTAAATCCTATAAAACGCTACTTGTCCTAGAGTTTTGCATGGATTGTAACCAAATTTGGCCACAAACATCCTTGGGGGAAGGGGAACAGAACTTGTATAAATTTTGGCTCTGACCCCCTAGGGGCAGAAAGGGCGGGGCCCAATAGGGGAAATACAGGTAAATCCTATAAATCGCTACTTGTCCTAGAGTTCTGCATGGATTGTAAACCAAATTTGGCCACAAACATCCTTGGGGGAAGGGGGAAAGAACTTGTATAAATTTTGGCTCTGACCCCCCGGGGGCAGGAGGGTGGGGCCCAATAGGGGAAATAGAGGTAAATCCTATAAATCGCTACTTGTCCTAGAGTTCTGCATGGATTGTAACCAAATTTGGCCACAAACATCCTTGGGGGAAGGGGAACAGAACTTTTAGAAATTTTGGCTCTGACCCCCCAGGGGCAGGAGGGGTGGGGCCCAATAGGGAAAATAAAGGTAAATCCTATAAAACGCTACTTGTCCTAGAGTTCTGCATGGATTGTAACCAAATTTGGCCACAAACATCCTTGGGGGAAGGGGAACAGAACTTGTATAACTTTTGGCTCTGACCCCCTGGGGGCAGGAGGGGCGGGGCCCAATAGGGGAAATAGAGGTATATCCTATAAAACGCTACTTGTCCTAGAGTTCTGCATGGATTGTAACCAAATTTGGCCACAAACATCCATGGGGGAAGGGGGAATGAACTTGTATAAATTTTGGCTCTGACCCCCCGGGGGCAGGAGGGGCGGGGCCCAATAGGGGAAACAGGGGTAAATCCTATAAATCGCTACTTGTCCTAGAGTTCTGCATGGAATGTAACCAAATTTGGCCACAAACATCCTTGGGGGAAGGGGGAATGAACTTGTATAAATTTTGGCTCTGACCCCCTGGGGGCAGGAGGGGGGCGGGGCCCAATAGGGGAAATAGAGGTAAATCCTATAAATCGCTACTTGTCCTAGAGTTCTGCATGGACTGTAACCAAATTTGGCCACAAACATCCTTGGGGGAAGGGGGAAAGAACTTGTACAAATTTTAGCTCTGACCCCCCGGGGGCAGGAGGGGCGGGGCCCAATAGGGGAAATAGAGGTAAATCCTATAAATCGCTACTTGTCCTAGAGTTCTGCATGGATTGTAACCAAATTTGGCCACAAACATCCTTGGGGGAAGGGGAAAGAACTTGTATAAATTTTGGCTCTGACCCCCCAGGGGCAGGAGGGTGGGGCCCAATAGGGGAAATAGAGGTAAATCCTATAAATCGCTACTTGTCCTAGAGTTCTGCATGGATTGTAACCAAATTTGGCCACAAATATCCTTGGGGAAGGGGAACAGAACTTGTATAAATTTTGGCTCTGACCCCCCGGGGGCAGGAGGGGCGGGGCCCAATATGGAATTAAGAGGTTAATATTCAAATTCCTTCAGAAAAGAAACAATGAACCTGTATTCAGAACATGACTTGACATTACAAACCAGGTGAGCGATACAGGCCCTCTGGGCCTCTTGTTTGTTTTCATAGCATGTTTCGTTTATAAAGTTTTCAAACTTCAGCAAACGTTTTCGCAGTCATTGTCACCAAGTCTTCATTCGAAGGTGGTATCTTCTCGTGTTATCTTGTATCTTAACACTACCAAGAAGTCAAAATCTCGCTTTATTCTAGTCCGAAGAAGTCATTCATAAATCCTATATCCATGTTGTCACTTGATATACGTAAGGGTACAGTCATGTGGTTGACGCATGTACTGGCAGTAGGAAACATAATATCAGCAAAGTCAATCTTTGGCTGCAATGCAAACCCCAGCAATGGAATCGTGGACGACCCTGTGGCAAATTTCAGTATATGTTCTAAAGTGACTCCTGGCCGCCTTCCCGCTGAAAATTAATTGATTTAAAACAATATATCAGGATATATCCAAGCTAAATATCGTAGTCACGGAAACAGATTACGTAAAAGTTAAAACTTGTCATCTTTGGCTTATTACTACCTTACAGAATAATGGTATGTCACCGAGACAATTAAATTTCTTTGATCAACTGTAATTGTATAAATAATACACTGTATGTTTTCTCTAATGTAAATACCAGCAGTTGATATGTCTAGCGTAATTAAGGTGGAAACAACACTTTGAGTTATTGATTAGACCAAATAGGCTGTACAACTCTATCAATAAAGTACATACTACGCTTTGTCATTCTATGGTTATCAGTAATTTGAGTGCAATGTTTACTGTCATAGATTCTATTTTTTGTGTTTTTTTCGTACCTACCATAAACATCACGAAGATATCGTGTAAATTCACGACACGCCACTTCTTCATCCCTTCGACGATTTGTACCTTCCTCTGACAAGCCGAATCGGAAAATCTGTAGAATTTTGTTCACATTCAATGTTGCAGAGGACGATGGCGTAAACAGGTATTTGATGGTGCTTTTAGCATCCATTAACTGCAAACAAAAATAAATGGATTGTTAGTATTTCTGTAAACGTTTTTATAATATTTTAAAGAATGGTCTTTTATTAAACATAATCCTATGTGTAGTGAAACAATTCGGTTTTTTTATACTTTTTTTAATATTCAATTAATTTGGTGTCAAACTGAGGTTCACCTGTTCAATGCCAGGTCTGGAAAGGCCCTTTCGAAACTGTTTGAGTTCTTCTCCAGGCGGCGAGTTAGTCAACACTGCAACCAGAAAATCGGGATACGGCCCACCTTGTATCGGACTCAGACCTTAAACAAATTCAAAGAATTCTCTTCAAACCTCACGGTCATAATTCAAATAAAGACTTTGAAACTAAGTGATAAAGCAAGCATGTCAATTATTACCATCGGTACAAAATATCTACATAACAGTAAATGGAAAGATATCATTTTGGCGCTTGATTTATATGTCTCCCAATCTAGTAAACATATAATATGCATAATTGCGTTCTCGCAATGACACTAAACACAAACTTTACCTCAAAATCAGTTAACAAATCAATTTCACTGTTCCCTTTAATATATGACTTTGTTGTCCTAACTGTCTAATCCAATGTCATCTCTGTATGTATCTCAAAATAAACTTCACAGCTTCAGATTCTTATCCAACCTCCAACGTCAAAATTAACTCCAACTCTACATAACCTCCAAATTTCCACCTAAAACTAAATTTTGACATATCCGTTCACCTAAACTAAACATATATTATACGTTACAAGTGTTCGGAACTAATAGGCATTACAATAAGGAGTGGGACATTAAAATACAGAATGGCGTCTACCGTATCTACAGAGAGAGGGAGAGAGAGGGAGGGGGTTAAAAACCTCTACTTGACCAGGAGGGAGGGTACATTGAGATACAGAGGGTCGGACCTTAAACCTATTAGTCAATACCAGCCCTGAACAGAGCATTGCAAGCTATTGTAACTGTTCCCTTACATCCATCCTCTCCCTTTATGTAGGAATTTATAGTTCTACAGATACGCTAGTTGCTATGCACTAATGGGTATTAACTAAGAATTATACACAATGTTCACCTGATATTCCCACATATTTTCCTTCATACAGCTTAAAGAATTTGAAATGAGTTTAATATATCTAACATTCCATAACTCCTCCATTTAGAAACGTAAACGGACGACGGACATCGGATTATCACTCGTAGCATTAACATTTGTAAACCTTCGGCAGATGACCTTAATGCTCAAATAGATCGTATCATATTTACAGTTTAAAATACCATACTTGCTATCTGATGTATGCCCATGAAAGCAAAATTAAAATGCATGTTTATTGTGCAGCACACTAAATCTTACATACCGATGAATAGTCCAGCGTAAAAATATCTGGATCGGGCAAGAAACTCCTCGCTGATCACCAGTCGAAAGAGGCAATCTTCCTCTGTGAGCATAGTTTATTTAATTTGGTTGATCACACCTTACAAAAACTCTTTTCTCGGCCCACCATAGTCTTGAGCCAGCTCTCCGTAATAATTAACTTCCAGGGGGAAGCGGATATTTTCGATATGTTCAGCCTCCTCAAACGCGTCGTTTAATAACGAACCATGTCGGTTCACAAATATTGGCGAGGTCTCCCCAACGATAACCTCGCTCTCACTCTGCACATCCAAAGGTCGACCTTGGTGGAATTTCTTTGTATATGCACTCATTATCGCCACTGGTTCAGAAGTTTCCAATCTGTAAATATTCAAGCGGAGAGTTACATGTATGTACGACCAGCAAACGCTCATATCCTTTAAACGACCATGACATATTAATCCGTAATTATCTATTTTTTCATGTCCCCACTAAAACCCAAAGTGGCCCTAATTGCTAAACATTGATGAAAATGCCCAAATACACGAATCCAGATTTAAGTATTGTTATTTTAAGCTTCCTTTCCAATAATATGGTTACGGATAAGAGAGGTGATTCCAAAGAAATGTATTCTCCATTCTAAAAATCTAAACGCCCCCCCCCCTTCCCTCTTTCCAGGTCAAAAAGAGATAAGACACAAGATTAAATTGGAGATGTATGATAATAACTATAATATAATAAAAGCTGACTAGATGAACTATGCCACATAGTTGAGTTAAATATGTTTCTTTCTATGCGAGTCGAGAACTCAATAAGAACTACAAATAGAAAGTTAGATGCAAACTGTTTTAAGTGTATATAATTCATTACAAAAATCATGGACGCTCACGATGAACAGACAACAATAAAACTTACCTCGACAGAACTTGCCGAACCAAGGCAGTCGCTACTTCTGTGCCATTAGTATGTGATGCAGAAATGGCATCTGTGATTGGATCCTCAGAAGGTTTACTGAAATCAAAAGTCAATAATGTGAGAAATTAAGCAAACAAGACATTGGAAATGTTGTGATATACTTATACCTAACGAAAACATTTTGTAGAAGTCATAATTAAATACCTTATGCACTGTCCCATCATAAATGTGTAACTGCAGTGCCTGATTAAAAATGATACACGTATTTTTCGTCATAGTGTCGGCTTACCAATTCGGAACTTTGTTTCCGGAGAATATAAACAAATCATTGTCTGAATTTAACTTTTATGACCACGTCATTGACAGACCTGGTGATGGTTTTTGCCACGGAAATGTGGATCGCCGACTTTGTTGATATATCCATTAATCTGTCATCTGTTTTCACATGAGTCGAGCCCAGAGAAATTTCCAAAAAAAAGGAAGATATGTCAATCTTCTCGGCTGCATATTCAAGTATTGTCTGTTAAAATACAATACAATATTTCAATTCTTTCATTTACAAATTAACAAGTTTAAAGTTTGTTTTGTTCTAACAGTTAAATTGTGAAAAGAATGAAAGTTATCAAACTATGTTTCATATGGCATATCTTAAAAAAGTGTCTGGTAATGAATTCTTGTATTTATGTGAACCAATTATTCCAAGTGATGAAAGTGTTTCAAAATCGACTGATAACAGTTAAAATTAGTTTTTGAACCCCTTTCAAAAGTTTCTATTACCATGATAACGAAATAAAGACTTAAAGTTAATCGAAAATTATGTATTGACTGATTCCAAGGACAATTAGTGTATGAAGGTTTTTTAGGGATGTCGATAGTAATCGTATGGCAGGGAGGGGAAGGTGTACCTATTGTAATTAGCATTACAGTGTTATTTTTACAGTGTCATACATTAGATGGTTAGTTAATATGAAGAGGAAGAGCATGTGATGTTCTACTGGGTATTGAAATTGTATACCATGACTCTAAACTTATCTAACTTTTATGGCATGCCACACAACGAATGACTGTTGTCAGGCGACGTGGTGGGGCAGGAGGGGGAGAAGCCTATAGCTAGCTGTCCACTATTCTTTGAAATATTAGCAGGGAAGGGGAAAAGCCAGTGTCATGGGTGATTCCGTTATCGATAGTTACGGGACGTAAAAGGAAGGGGAGGGAGTAGGGCGGGGAGGGGGGATCACATGTTCAGCTTAATCATAATTATGGTATCAGTTTCAGCACTATATTCCAATAAATTGATATGGAATGCTGTTATGCCGGGATGGTATTAGCACGTTAACTTAGGCATTAATTATAAATATACATGGAGCTTACCAAACCGCTTGCGTTGTTGGGAAACGTCTCTACAAACTCGATGTCCGCAAAGTGGAAGGTTACCTCCACAGACAATGGAATGGTATCATCATTCTGATTCTCATCTTCTAGTTCTACATTCGAGTCTAACGTTGGTTCCCTACTTGTTGTTGTCTGAAGTGTTGGTAGGTCCTCATCAGAGGAACTGGAAGTCCAAAGCTCTATTGCTTGGTTAGCATGGAAGTTACCTGTGGTATTTTGATTACAAAAAAGAAACACATGTTTAACATAAATTCACCTAGTAATTATTCACAAAATATCTATTTTAAAGTCACGTTCATACTTTCAACACATTTTATTATACATATTATAACGGTTATTCACCAAAGAATTAAAACCCATAACAATATACATAGGTACTTTAATTCCCAGTAGTCAATCTAACAAACGAGGTTGGAAATGCGTTTGGTATGGCTACATTAAAAAGATACGATGTAGTTCTCTGTTAAAATTTTTGGCATAGAAAGCACTAGTGGGAACTTTTTCATTTCCCTTGCAATACTTTCAATTTCATAGCTGAAGTCACGGCATATAAGTTAGCCACTGGCTTATAGTTTTAAGTTTATCCTATCATGGCGGATAAGATAATTTTCTTCTTGAAATGAAAATAATATTACCTGTTTCGCAGATGTATAAACGCAATCTATCGAATCTCTTCGTGGGATCCAGTAAATTGCGATAACCTTCTATGGAGAATTCCTCTGAGTTATCAGGTAATTTTCCTACTGGCGAACCATCTGGATATAATAGCATAAACTGTTTGCTATTCTTGTATTTCCGACGGAAAGAACTGTTCAGTTGTTGAAACTTCATAAATGCCAGGTTCTTTAATTCTTCACTGGTGTTACCACTTTTCTCACAAGGACCAACTACCACGATACCTCCACACCCAGATAAATTACTGCTTGTAATTTTTGTAAATCTCCCTGCCTTAAATTGGCCGTGACCTATTGTCATCTACAAAAGAAATTAAGGAAAAACTAGGAACATACGAAAACACATATATATGCAGAATTCATCTAAATGATATTTTTTTATATTATATAATTGGTATTTATTTTATTTATATGAGCATCATAGTAGATGAATCAAATTAAACACATTAGCATACATATGCAAATGATTTTATCTTAAGGAATCGAATATCAGCCTATCGGCTGATATTCGATCTGATTTGATGATTGATATATATATTTAAAATGCTTTTATTGAATTTCTTTAAATTCCATGTATCAGTCATTCTACTAAAGAGCCTTACGTATTTAGCCACACTCAAGAAAACGTCATACCATTGTTGTTGTACATTCATTTCTTTTCGTGACTGCGGTTTTTCGTCTTAGTGACGTGTTGGAATTTCTCTGTCTTGTTGCCAATTGATTTCTGTATGATTCGAACAGCCCGAAACGTGTACCACTACTACCTGAAACTATCAAGGGGATCTGACAACTGATTACTGTTGGATCTACAACAAAACAACTTCTTAAACTTATATTAACCACATTTATTTCTTCGAAAGGAGGCGAAAGAAAGATAAAGAAAGTGACTCCAATTCTCGGTCACGCTCAACCTATGAATCAAACAAGGCAGCCGTGTATTTACATATGTTAGGCAATTATATTTATGTTTTAAATGTAAAAATGTTAAAAACTCACCGGAATACTGATTTACAGCAAGAAATATTCGGCCATGCATCTTCCATCCCCCGGCTGGTTCGACAAAAATATCATTCCGACAAAGTATGTGATGTTGTTGCTCCTCATCTTTGTCAACATATCTCAATGATGTGAGGTTTGGAAAAGCACTTCCTAGAACATAAGACAAGTATATTCAACTTTGCTCTATTTCGTTGGCCTCTTGAACACTTGTAAAAACGAGAAAGAGTATCGAGCATAATCAGCAGGTTATTTTGAGGATATTTTTTCTCTTCATAACATTTAGATGTTCTCTCTTCGGAGGTTAATATGAAAAGAAGTAAATGAAATTTGAAAATGATGTGGTAAATTCCACCCAAAGTTGTGTGCCCTCATTAACTACAAATTGTATGAAATGTTCTGAATCAGCAAAATTTAATTATTCCGTTTTCCATTTATCATCGTAAAACCAACATTTGCCAAAATAATCTTTCTGCAGTTACAGTAACCTGTGTGGATGACTTGTTTATCCCAAATTTTATCCAGAGGTTATAAATGCGTTCTCAAGTTATTGTCTGGACACCAAAATTTGAACAAACAGACAGAGGGATGCAAACACAATGCTAATAGTCCCGGCAGGGAATTCATAAATTAATGTATAAGTAAGGATAATAGACGCCAGTGACAGCTTGAGTTTTGGCTTCACGAAACTTTTACTATACATCAAAAGATCTTAACTGGTGTTAAATATACTACAACACCATAGTAATGACATGAAATCAAAATTGACGGGATGATATAGATATAAATGACATAATGGATATAGAGGATCTAACATGAGTGGCTAAGTGATACAAAATTTATCAAACGAGTTCAATAGTTTGATATGCCACGAGCATTTAGATAAATTTCATAATACATAGTCTCGAGTGTTTCATTATATCCTTCACATAGTTTTTGAATAATAGAATTGTAAGTAAAAAAAATATTTCGTCTCTATATATAATCCTAGAAATCCGTCTCGGATGTGACGTTTCCGTCTACTGAGACATTCATGCGACGTCATATGTAGACGGAAGCATCACATCAGAGACGGATTTCTACTGTTTTATATGGATAAGAAATTAACAGTTTTACCTATATTTCTATTAATAAAAGTTATGTGAAAATAGAATCTTACACTCGTGACTCTGTAATATGAAATTTATAAAACACCTGAAGGTTCGTAGAATATCAAATTATTGAACTTGTTTGATAAATTTCATATTACATATATAGTCACTCCTCTATGTATATTGTTAACCATATAAGTGCAATCTATTTTGAAACTTAACTTACTCAAATCCTCTATAGTTAGATTACAATCCTCAGGTACAGGAAACATAATCACCGTTGCATCTTTATCCTCTGCACATCTTATATGAATGTGGTGTGACCTAAGTGGTAATGTAATGTTATTTTAGCAAGACATGTCTCCAAACACAAATTCTAAACATACAGATGTATAATGTTATGTATATGTGAGCTTTAAGTATCTTTACACACATATCATAGCATAATCTCATTAAGTTTAGTTAAAAAGAAATTCTGAAAACAAAAAATTGTTTGTTTTAAACAAACAATCGATACTTACATGTTTTAAATATCCAGTTGTTCTCCCGAGTAATTCCGTAACATGGTGTGATGGCTCTTGTTTCTGCCTCCTCATTTATTTACCGTCATATCAGACACGTGTTAAATATCAAACCGATTTGACCCGGTAAGGATTCTAAAGAATGTTAATGGCACTTGTAGTTGTATTATGTACATGTACAGTTTTTAAAAAATGTACATGTACATAAATGTAGTAAATCGTAGTTGTATTATGTACATGTACAGTTTTTAAAAAATGTACATGTACATAAACGTAGTAAATCGTAGTTGTTTTATGTACATGTACAGTTATTAAAAAATGTACATGTACATAAACATAAAATGTAGTAAATCGTAGTTGTTTTGTGACGGAAAGATGTAAAAGATGCTATCGGCCATCGTAACTGCAGTCTCCCGAAACACGCACCTCGCACAAACATACACGCAACACACCGCATACATGGGAGGCCGTCCTTTCATGACCATAGCTGTTAATAGGGACGTTAATTAATCAAACAAACAAACAAAAAAAGGATATGTAAATGTACTGACAGGACTGATAAAAATCCCTCACTGTTAGTAAGCAATTTAAAAAACTAAGGCTACAAACCATGGAAATAAACATGAATCTGTGGCAATAAATAAATTTATAGAGGACTCTAAAATGGATGTAAAACAAAGCGGTCTGGTTGTGTGTAAACAACATCCATTTCCTGCAGCATCACCTGACGGAGTCTTAATGTCAACGAACTAGTTGAAGTAAATTGTCCTTTTGAAAAAAAGAAATGAGAAAATTGCTCCAATCTGATTAAAATATAGATCCTTATTATCACTACGTTAGATAAGAGGATCTGATAAAATCCCATTAGGGGTTATGTCCGGGTGACCTTTGTAAATGGCCAATCCAATTGCTGCTGGCAAAATATTTTGACCGTGAATTTCAGGGGACGAAATAGTTTGAATATCTGTCAAAATTCTTTCAGGGTACGTAGTCATCTCGACTGAAGAGCACAATAAAGTTAATCGTATTTGTATGTTGGGGCGAAATGGCGTTGTCAATTGACAGAGCAACGTGCAGAAAATGCATTTGATCTGAATTACACGTGGTTTAAAGGTCATCCGAACATGACCCTTAATTGGATTTTCTCATATCCTCTATTGAACGGATCTGTATTTCAATCAGATTGAAAATTTATCCTACAACTGTTCCTTTTCTTCAACAGGATGACTCGGGAGCGCTTGTTATTCAAAAGGAACAACAACTACCATTACCAAATTCAAGGTCAGCTTTTGTGTACAGGTGCCAAATTATATACACTAATAGTTTGTTTGGCAGAGAAGTCAAACATTAATGACATTAAATTCATCAGGATTGCACGTGATGACAACTCCATTGCATCAATGGTAGAGAAACTCGCAGATCTTTATGAAATGTACTTTAAAAAAACGCTATATTGGAAAAAAACTTTTTTAAGGCCATATTTTGAGTGACTAATGTAACTTCTTCATTCCCAATGACTAATATTGAAAGCAAAAGACAGGGTTATCAATTTTTAATGCAGAATTTTATGCATTAAATTTATCTCAAACTTTCAAATGTTATTATGTGATTGAAGTAAAAATTTTCACAGCTTATGGATAAATATGCATGGTCATGTTTACAATACACACCCTTACATTGTACATGTAATATATTCTGAATAAACTACATAATTTGATCTGTTTTGCTATCTATATATATATTAAGTTATGCATTTGATGACACAATCACTGACCGGTAATTACACATCATATAGCAAATTTACACTATTTCAGTTGATAAAGCAGCTTCTGTACTTGTAAGTGGCTGTGTCGTATATGTTTAGTGTACAAAAGGCTAACAATCGGACATTTTAAAGCTTGCATGTTTGTAAGATAATCCATAGAATGTATGCTTGTGAGATATCCTATAAAATGTAAGATGTTATTTTATTTTTTTTTTATCTGTTTTTCTTATTTTGATGTAATTTTGACCTGGCATAGCTCATGAAGAAATGACAACTTGCTGTCCATAGAAATTGTCAGATCATCAGTGCCGAAAAATGTTTTCGTCAAAATACGT
Source organism: Argopecten irradians (assembly GCF_041381155.1). Taxonomy (NCBI): domain Eukaryota; kingdom Metazoa; phylum Mollusca; class Bivalvia; order Pectinida; family Pectinidae; genus Argopecten; species Argopecten irradians. The sequence goes on from NW_027188077.1 coordinate 29,368, forward strand.
TAATAATAACAACTCTCTGACTTGCAATATTTACTAATTTTCCGACTAACGGGTCTTCAGGACTATTGGGCCTTCGGACTAACGGGTCTTCGGACTATTGGGCCTTCGGGCTAACGGGCCTTCGGACTATTGGGCCGTAGGGATATAAGGGTGTCACCGGGACAACTGGTTCGCCCGTTGTCAGTATAATGTGACCGGGTGGGGTGTGTTGTTTGGTGTCTTCGGGCGGCATGCTTCAGTGATATAGCACTATAAAAAGGGCAACAGTTCCACTATACAAGAAGACACAACATGAACATACCGCAGTCTCCCAAAACACGCACCTCGCACAACATACACGCAACACACCGCATACATGGGAGGCCGTCCTTACATGACCATAGCTGTTAATAGGACGTTAATTAATTAAACAAAACAAAAAAAAGTGTAACATCAGAGATTTAAATAGTAGGGATAAGAAGGTACCTCATAGCCTCACTTAACGACGAAGAGATACAGTGCCGATCGAGCTGTGATAGATAGCATAATTTGATATCTAATTAACGGAGTGATTTGCAACTGCTATGAACAGGTGTCATACTGTCATCAGGTGAACCATCGGCCAGAACACCTGGCCACCGCCCCAGGTCATCGCCTCACTTAACTCAACGGAGATCCATTTATCTGTGTCCGAGTCTCGAAGGCTATACATTAAGTTTGTAAAATAGATAATATTTTTCTAATCTTAATTTTCCCAAACAGCTTTATTTATAATACATAGAACCATATTGAAATAAAAGTCAATTTTAAGTGAAATGTAGATTATTCTGCTTTACCAGAGATTTGACTATAATTTATTTAAATATCTTACTTTACCAAGCAATTTTTTTTACTAAAGCTGAATTGAATTTCCAGGTTTTTAACTCGTTAAATTTATATGTGCCATATTTTTCATTCTAACGAATCAAAAAAAGCTTTTATAATATTTCATTAATCATCAAAATTTACCAAAATTTTGATCATTACTTACAGAATTTTCAATGCATACGTTTTAATTTTACAATTTTTCATAAAAAAACAACACAGAAATATATATACATACATGAGATGAGCGTCTCTAATGTAACAGTAAACAAGTTATGAGATACTTTTCGGTGTTTATTGGTTTGTAGACAAATATGCTGTACACAGCTTCATGGGCTAATACAATGATAACTCGCCTGCAGCTATTAGTGCGCAGACGTAGGCTTGGTCTCGCGGTAACCGTTCATCCGTTTACGATAACAATAAATGGGTACTTGATATCGCAAGAACAGCCTTAGTTACTTATCCCAATTATATTTAAATCTCTGGTAACATACATGACAATGAATTAGCATATTGATGTGATCAATATATAGCTACTGTTGTAGCGGAAAAGATATCACCTTCTGACTTACTTTCAGTACAACAGTAGCTAATCACTATAGAAATACAATCATGCATAGACTGGTTCGCCCGTTTTCAGTATAATGTGACCGGGTGGGGTGTGTTGCTTGGTGTCTTCGGCAACATGCTTCAGTGATATAGCACTATAAAATGGGCAACAGTTCCACAATACAAGAAGACACTACATGAATATACTGCAGTCTCCCAAAACACGCACCTCTCACAACATACTTGCAACACACAGCATACATGGAAGGCCGTCCTTACATGTCCATAGCTGTTAATAGGACGTTTAGTAATCAAACAAAACAAACACAATACATTTGTACATGTATATATGTACAATTGCAGGTAGGGCGTTAGAATTGTACCTGCTGCCCCTATTGCATGATCGTAAAAGGCGACTAAATTTAGGATATTTTCTTTTCTTTCTAACTGACTTTATCTTTCCTAATGCCTTCCTTGGCACCGCCTCACTTTTGGCCTTGCGTTGAGCGTTCGCCCCTGTGAGGAAGGCTCTGGGTTCTGTCCCCTGGCCGAGACACATTAAAGTCTATAAAAGTGGTAGTTTTGCTCCTGCTGAGCGCTCAGCAAACGGGGAGTGGGACGACTGGTTCGCCCGTTGTCAGTATAATGTGACCGGGTGGGGTGTGTTGCTTGGTGTCTTCGGCCGCATGCGTCAGTGATATAGCACTATAAAAAGGGCAATAGTTCCACTATACAAGAAGACATAACATGAATTTACCGCAGTCTCCCAAAACACGCACCTCGCACAACATACACGCAACACATCGCATACATGGGAGGCCGTCCTTACATGACCATAGCTGTTAATAGGACGTAAATTAATCAAACAAACAAAAAATCTACGTATCTATCGGGCACTTATTAGATCAAAACTTGACTACGGCTCTATTGTCTAAGATCGGCTCGCAGCTCCTATCTACAGATGCTTGACCCTATACAGAATCAGGGACTGCGTCTCGCACTTGGAGTTTTTCGAACAACACATGTGAAGAGTCTCCATGTGGAAGCTAATGAGCCATCTCTAGACGATCGACGAAAGAAATTATCCTTACAGTATGCTGCTCAACTGAAATTCTACCCCAACAATCCCGCATTTAACCTTGTATTCAATCCAAAACATCAAGAAATATTTACACAAAATCAAAAGCTCATACCAACATTTGGCATCAGAATTTCAAAATTGTTGCTGGAACTAAATATAAATTTCGACACCATTGACGAGAACACCGTATCGGATGTACCATCATGGCTCATTCAAACACCTGATATCAATTTATCTCACCATGAGAGGGCAAAATCCAGTGCATTACCCGAAGAACACAAATCCTCCTTTCGGGAGTGCATTAGGGCTTTCCCTGACCATGTTAGATCTACACTGACGGATCAAAAGATGGTGATAATGTTGCCGCAGCATGCTGTACATCTAATCACTGCTACTCTATCCGACTCCCGGATGTTGCCTCCATTTCCCTGAGGAAGCATGTGCTATCGGTCTGGCGCTTGACCATATCGAAGAACACCGCATTGAAAAGGCAATTATCTGTTCCGACTCTCTCGGTTCTTCAGGCTTTGAAATCAAGAAACCCTAGAAACACATTAATCCAAAATCTTTTGATCCGAACATTTCGATTGTCTTCTAAAACTCAAATTACTTATCTCTGGATTCCCAGCCATGTGGGTATAAAGGGAAATGTAAAGGCCGATAAAGCAGCTAAGACTGCTCTTCGCCTAGCACAAACACATTTGAAACTACCATACACCGACATCAAACCTTACATTCAGTCAGCCATTAAACACCATTGACAACAAAGGTGGTCTACCGAAACAAACAATAAACTGTTTAAAATACAACCTACACTTAATCCTAACCTGTCCAGTCGGAGAGACCGCAAAGAGGAAGTTGTTCTCTCTCGGCTCCGAATTGGACACACATATTTTACACACTCCTATCTATTGAGAGGGGAGGATCCTCCTACATGACATGCATGTGATTCTCCTCTCACAGTGGAGCATGTTTAATTGCATTGTATTGATTTTTAAACACATACGAGATAAGTACTATGATGTCTCCGACATGTACACTTTGTTTCATGCCGTGAGACATAATCGTATTTTCAATTATCTCAAAGAGATAGGTATTTAAACAAAAATATGAACGTTTTCTCATCATATCATCGTATCAACTCAACATTTCATGGTTTCATCAACATTGTGCATGAGTTTTCTCATGTGTTTTAGCCAAAACTATTTTATCCCATGCAAACCTTTTTTTCATCAAATAAACGTTTACAATATGTGTTTTAGTCCTTACTTGCCTTTTCTTACCCTGATCTTTTATCCTGATATTAATGCATGACTTGTAGTTTGGCCCTAAATGACCTTAGTTGTCGATGGGCCGTAAAACTCAAACAAAACATACAAACTAACATGGTTATCGTGAGATTCTAGGAAATTACTGTATGGTAAGAACGTTATAAGGACAGCACAGATTACCAAAAACATAAGTTGAAATCAACACAGGGGAAAATTATGACAACATGAAAATTGCATATTTATGTCCTTGCAGCAGCCAAATATGCTTTTGTTGGATTGTTAAGATAAAAAATTGTTATCATCAACAATACCATTGATACTCATTTTGGTGGAATCTTTTTAAATAAAACTTGTTGATTGAAGGCTTTAAAAGTAAAACATTTTATTTTCACTACCGGAGATAACATGGTTGCTCAAAGTTGATCTTTTGGCCTTTTCCAAGGATATTTGAAGTCCAAATTGAATATGTCTTTTATTCAAGAATTATTCAGTAGGCACCGTCTCAAGTGTTTAGATAGTTATCAATTCAGATTCTATGTGGGCTATACTCACCTAAAAGAGACAAACTTTATCAAGATATTCCATATAAGATTGACCAAATCCTCATTTAGTGCCAATTTGACTTAAATTTCTCTAAGGACTAAGTCCTTAAGTTGAAATATCAAAAATGTGAATATCTATTTTGTGGCTAATCAGATTGCAAATTCCTTTGGCAGATATTACCACCATAATGGAGCGTTCTTTATAAAGTGAGATTTAAGTGTCTTTTTGATCAAATATTTGAATAGGTCAGTTTTTATTTTTTCCATAATGGAACTGGATGGCAATTACATAATTTTCAATGAGATAAAGGAATAAAATAAAAGTTCAATGTCAATTTTATAGCTGAAATTCAACACAGTTCTGATTTTTTACTGATGAAATTTTATGACAAACGAATAAAGCATATTTAAGATTTTTGTATTGCAGATTTATGGACTTAGACATTTTGGTATTAAGCCAAATTAACGTCATAGGAAGTTTTTACTATTAAATAATATGTGCATATTTATACCGTTTTTACAACAAATAATCAAAATGATACGTACAAAATAAACAAAAAAGGATAAACATATTTGGAAGCATTTGCTTTTTTATTTTCCGAAATATTCACTACCAAAATGGGTGTTTTGTCACAAATATAAGTATAAAAACACTTCAAATTGGCACGATCAGTCAATTTGACAGGTTAATATTTAGTTTTTTTTTCTAGCTTATGTATTATCGATCATGCATTAATGTCAAAGAAAAAGTAATTCTTTAAGACATAAAACCTAAACTGATATTGTTCAGGGTAAGATTTTATACATGTTTGCATCTAAAAATAACAAAAACGGTAATGCTAGCTAAATTCAAAAGGTTTTGAGCCGTTTTCATCCTTCTTTATTTCTTGGATTGATAGAAATTATTGTATCATTTCAACTTACTTGTACTAACCTAAAGTTTGTCTAACTATATACCCGATTTCATATTTCAAGAATTGCAGAAATAGCAGATATTGTACTTTAAAAGTGGTCAAAAGTGTGATATCTTAATATTTTCTTATTTCTCGGGTGTTGGAAAAAAAACGCCTTTCCAAACATATGATTTTTGGCGACTTTTTTCACGGCAAAATACTAAGATCCTCCAACCCAAAAAGCAGAAACAAATTCTGTTTATTTGGAGGTTGGGTCGCTATTTTTCGTATTTTTTACTGGACAATCAAGGGTAAGGATGACCTATAGTAGATGTTTAACGATTCACATGGATGCATCAATGTATTGCATCCCTTGGTGGTGCATCAATGCATCGTGTACAATTTATTTGTATCGCGATACCTAAAAACAAAAATTGAACATTGGATTACCTCCCTTGGTCAATGTCAGCCGAACTTTTGATAGTAGCAAAATTGTGGAATCATAAGAAAAGCAAAACACTAAACTTTCGTCAGTGCCCTTTAAGTCCACTTGCTATAAAACCCACGTCTATTGAAGTGAGTGTAAGCAAAAAATAAAATTTTCCGGAAATACAACAAATCTAACAACAACACCAGGGGCATCAGGTGGTGTGGCGGTGGCGGGGCATAAAAACGTTCCCCACAGACACATCCAGCTAAATACCACCCTACAAGCTGTTGCCGTAAGCGCAACTCTTCACAGAAAAATAACAATCTGTTCTATATATTTACCTCAAATAATCCAGTTAGTTGTGATGAACTAAGTAACCTCGTATCGCAACTACCAGTGTCATCATATATTATCATTGGATGACTTTAACGGTCATAATGGCCTCTGGGGCTCCCCAGGTACTGATGATAGAGGTAGACGTATCGAAGAGTTTATTGATAAAAACAGCTTATGCCTTTATAATACAATGCCCCAACATATTTACACCCTACCTCTGGCTCGATTTACCCACATTGATCTATCGTTATGCCATCCATCAATTCTTCTGGAATTATGATTGGAGGGTCAACGGTGATCTTTGTGGAAGCGATCCCTTTCCAATTTTGTTATAAAAAACATAAAGTCACCAAAACTGAGGAGCCGATTCCTCGTTGGAATTTACATAAGGCGGATTGGGCTCAGTTTTAAAACCTTATGCGCCGAGGAGCTCATCGAGGATATTTTTTTGAACCTCGATGACCCCATTAAAAGTTTCACAGAAGCGCTCACTTATATCGCTACAAAAACCATACCAAAATCCGTGCCAAAACCTACAAAGTTCCTTCTCTCAAATGATTCATTTATCAATAGATCAGGTAGAAATTCCGCTCTGAGGCGGTACTTGTGCTTCGCCAACCGTCTCAAACTATAAACAATTTTAAAATAAGGAGAGCTAAAGCTCGAAGGTCTATTAAGTCCGACAAGAAAAGTACTTTGAAAGAGTACGTTTCAAAAATTATACTCAATACATCTTCGAAGAACGTTTGGGAAATGATTGGCAAATTAGTTGGAAAAGAAAAACAACGCGATCCTCCCACCTCAACAAAAATAAAATCTTTTCTACAAAATCCGAAAATAGCCGAAGCATTCACCAAAAATTTTTCTTGAACATTCTGCGGTCAAAAATAGCATTCACAAAAAATTCCAAAAATTTAAAAAAGAGAAGGATAAGTGGACGTCTATAATTTTAAACTTCCTCCACATTCTGAATATGTTTCGAATATGCCTTTTCGAGCTACCAAAAATGCTCGAGTTCCTACGAGAAATCCAAAGGAAGCTCGGCAGCTGGGACCTAGACGAGTAATTCCATATGCTTTTTAGAAACAAATTTCCAGGCGGTCTTCACTAAAATTGTCTTTGTAACTAGGTTTTTTAGCGCAGAAAATCTATTCTTCTGGCAGAAATGTCCCGAGTTCTTGGAAGGAATATATACAATTTAGTACACCTTCCGAGTAGCCCGGGTAAAGAGATAGGAGGATGGCTATGGATTGTCCGAATATACTATCGTCCTAATCTCACTGACCAAGCCATGCATTTGTCAGATAAAACTCTTTGAAGACGTTATGAGGTGGTAATTACTGTGATAAGTTTTGGTTCCTGGAATCAATACAAATATTTTTAGTAGTGCACTTTGCAAAGCGGCTCTTTAGAAAAAAACCGCAGGGAGAAGGACGAGCGGGTAGACCCATTTAGTTGTCAGACTAGAAACCATTTATTACGAGAAGGCACTTTTGCCATAGATAACAACAGTCTTGTGGTCCGTCATGTTTTAGACCTGGAAAAAGGCATACGGACACTAAAATGGCAATGATGGTAATCTATGAATGATCTCCATGATATCGGTATACGTGGTAATTTCGCCAAAGTTTAGATATCAAAATTTTCATATCTGACCGGATTTTCAACAGTTCGAACGTGTTCACTTTATTCAAGAAACCACAAATATTCAGGAGAATGGGTTGTCCCCTCACAGGTGTACTCCTATCTGTCACACTTTTTGGCTTAAAAATTAACTAGCTTAACCAAATGTCTTTGAGCCAATCTACGGAAGGGTTCTCTAATTTGTGGATGAATTCATTGATCTGCATACTGATCAAGGAAATATTGCCACACTATAAGAAGGGCGTTTCAACATACCAACAATGTTTAGTGCAAATTTACATTTATTGGGCTGACGAAAAATGTGAGAATTTGATGATGGTTTTCATGGATCAAAAACTCGTCTGACATGCATTTCCTGTCATAAAACGAAATACCACACAACGTATCGCCAGACCTCAACACTCAATGTAATTAAAATTCCAGTAGTTGAACTACGAGAACTCCGGAATCAGGGCTATGAAGTGAAAAATAAATAAAACTAAATGTTCTTGGATTAACATATGATATGAAAACTGTTCTTTGTGCCACACATAAAACATCTGAAGGATTAAGTGCTCGAAGGCCGCTCAACAATTCTAAATGTGTCTCTGTTCTGATTTTGGTGTGCAGACGTGAAATTGCTTCTCGCCGTATCTACCGGGCAATTATCAGATCACAAAATCTTGACTAAAGGCTCTTTTTGTCTATGAGCCGCGCGCAGTCTCCTTATCTTCAGATGCTTGTCCCTATGCCAGAATACGGGACTGCTGTTCTGGCACATGTGGGCTTTTCGAAAAACTCCTGTGAAGTAGTCTCCTAGTGGGTAGCTCAATGAGCACCATCTGTCAAGACGATTTACGACACAGTATGATATTTTCCCTGTCCAGTAGGTGCTCAAATGAAATTCCAATCCCAAAAAACTCTCCGGCAGATGCGATCTTGTATTTAATTACACAACACCGTGGTCATGTTCAGACAATATGTCAATATTGCTCTATTACCAACAATTTTGGTCATCTGAGATTTACATCGGGTTGTGCAGAGAAATAAATATTACTTTCTGCTTATAAAGCTTACCAAAGTTTTCCATAATGGCAATCGGGTTTGAGGGTCAGTGTGCCTCCTGGCTGTTTATGTATTAATGAATTACTACATGGTTGAGATTTTCAGGGTTTATTATAGTAATTCGGAACAGGAGCAGCGTGCATAGACATCTCTTCTGAGAGTGAATCGGTGCCGCGCTTTCTTACCCGACTTCGGCATATTAACACAATCAGCGCAGGTCTTGACAAATGTAATGCTTTTGGTGTATAGCCGTATGTCGTAAAGGCTGTGCAACATGTGTGGTGTTCAACAACAGTACCTAAATTTATTCAGTTCTAAGCGTAATATAATCAGTGGTGTATATTACTAATTTATATAACACAGTGTTGTCAACTAAAGGAGACTACATAGATGAGGTTAATACTCTTATCTATCATGATTAGAACCGTGAATTATACCGTTATTTTGTGTAAATTGGATCAGCGAGTGGATTTGATCGTGTTTTCCATCTATGGCGTAAATCTGCTATGTCAGGTCCAGTGGGTCTTGTGTCGTCTGCTTTACTCTCTTCTATCTTCTATCTTCTTCATAAATTGATCAATACCTTAGCCGGTATATGTCCAGCTCGTAACATTACCCCCTTCTCCACGTAAAGCATTTCGTCCCGAATGCTAATTAATTAATTCTCGAATTTACAAGATAACAGGTGCATTTTTGTTTCACGTGCTCCGCGGCGCGTATGACTATAGTAATCCGAGAAAGTATTTTGGGTTTCGCTAGGCCCGTATACTGACTCTGCAAAATTCTTCCTTGAGGATTATTTAATAACCGAATATAAGATGGGAAAGTATCCTTGGAATTTTATTCCAATATAAATATTTTCACGTTGGTGTGGTTCCATACCGGATCAACATGATTAAACTGATATTGTTTTACTGAAGTTGAACTTCTGCCTCCAGCTGGTTTCCCGCATCCCCCCCCCCCCCCCCCACTGGGCCCACCGGGTTGTAGGGGGTGGGGCTGGCTACGGGTTAGCCCCCCCCACCACACCTCCCCTCCCACCCCCCCCGCCCCCCCCCCCCCCCCACAACAATTTAGTAAACATTGAAGTTAATTTATGATATTGCGTGTGGTTGTACAGAGCTTCGTGAGAATATGTTGTTGTCCTATCGCATACTGTGTGAGCCATCGAGCCGAGTTGTATTTTTTCCATATTAAAGGAAACAAGAACGCTAAGCTTTGGTTAAAGGTTAAATTCAGAGTTTAGTATATTATACATCTTGGAGATTTTATGGCATATCAGAAATCTCATTTTTTCAGATACACAGTTTGTAACTATTAATTGAAAATTTTAGGACCGAAATTATTATGTAGGTATTATGTTCATCTTCTATCAATTCAATGTATATCAATCTGTTTCTTTAATTGAGCCTAGTGTAATATTTTATAAAATTGAGTAATTTCTTAAGAAAAAAATAGAAAAAGTTCTTATAGGATTTGGTCAAAGCAATATGAAGGTGTGAAAACTAATGTAGTTAATAATATACTACCCAGAGTCGACGTGCTGTTTCAATTTGAGTTACAAGAGAAACAAGGATTCTACACATTGTTTGTTTATGAATATTAAACATATATTTTGAACTATTGTACAAATTTGTATATAAAACTGGTATCAATTCGAATATTGATTTAAAAATTTACTTTGACCCTCTCATTTTGAAAAGAGACAAAATATGTACATATAAACATGTTAGTATTGGTGAAGACTGTGTACAGACTGTACAACTGCTGTTGGAACACAAAAATGCTGTCTATCAATATAAAATGACAGGTACAATAGAATAATAAAAAATAGTTAATGCCAGCTTATAAAATTCCAAGTCGAAGCAGTAGCTCCGATTGTGCAATTCCATACACAACATAGGACCGCTTAATATTTACAATTTTTAACCTACTTTTAGGAATAATTGAAATCCTTACCATGTAACAGCGGTACAAATGGGTAATTCCATATGCAATCAAGTGGGTTTCTAGTAATTTACAGTTTTTTAAATAATTAGGATAATTAATCTCTACCCATGTTACAGCGGTACATAGAATGGGTTAATCCTCCTACCACAATTTCTATCTTCCATTCCACAGTATGACACTCCTTCAGAAAGAGCGTTTTTGATCCGTGAGGATTACATGTAAGTATAATTATTTTCAGGTAAGTATTAACAATACAGAAATAATTGCTTCACAACAACTTTATAATGAAGATACTATAAGGATAACGTATATTTTTTTAATTTGTAAAAAATAAAATAATAATGTATTACTTGTTGTAGTAACTACAAACCTATACTTGGCTAGGACCCATGTGCAATATCTACGCCTTGAATAAAGATTTTATATGGTATTGGTCATTTTCAGATTCATCTATTTATATTAGATTTCCTAGAATCTTATTGATTCATATAGGTAGGCAATATTATTTATTATTTAATATAATATATTGAGCATGTAATTATATGATGGTTAATATTGATTTGTAGAAAGCATTTGGGTGAAAAAATCCTCTAGACTGACTTGAGATTAAAAATGTGAGAGTTATCTTCCCTTTGACTACATCATGTCTCCTCTGTTAATATTGGTCTGAGGATAATACGTGTTAAAAAAAAAATTAAAAAAAAATTGGAATGGTCTTGATTTATGATACTTCTATAACCTACCCCTTCCACGTAAGAATCTCGTCCCGTTAATTTTCATCTCTTATTTAAGTAAACTTTCAGAATGGGGTCCACGAGGGTCTGTTTGTATCTGAAATAATGTCGTGGACTTCTTATGTCCATGCCTTCTTACGGTCAGCACTATGTTTTTCGTCCACTATTCTTGACATATGACATTTCCCACTATTCTGGAAAGTTTATTATGATTATTATCAGTATTATTTTGTGTAAAGATCGCATAGCTAGTCTAACCGATACTTACATGTATATTATATTTAATTGGCTTCTGAGGTAGACATTTTTATGGTTTTCGTTTAAAAATATCACCATTACAGTGGAATTTTTTCACTTTATACTTATCTACACTGTACATTAAAAATATAAAAGCCGTCTTAATACAGTAAATTAGAACTTATATAGTCTCTAAGGTTTCATACCTTTTAATTCATTTGTTTTTCAAGATAAATATATTATATGCGGCTTGCAGCCATCTTGAAATCGTCCAATGATAATTTTACATCGTGGCATTATCAAAAGGTCTCTAAGTACTTTTTAAAAATGACATTCGTTATCAATATTAATAGTAAACGTTTTTGTCTTATAATTTGCGTGCCCTGTGGTTTGGCTGAGCCGTGATCAAGATTGCATTTTTGACGGCCTCTTACTGAATACGCAGTTGGACTGCATGTTACATACTCCATGTTCATAGAAATTTTACGGTGGAAAACAGATATATCTAGATTTAATATCCCATGAAAAAGTCTACATAATTATATGACCACGATCGAGAGGCATCGTGGACTAAGCTGATAGGCACATGGTCGTTATCCTTGGCAGGGGTTGTATGGGACCTCGGCAATAAATATTATTAGTCTAGATGAAATAAAATGATTTTTCTAATTACTGGTTTCTATGAAAATAATTGAATGTACTTGCAATAGTTCACATACGTTGGGACCATTTTTCTTGTTTTGCTTGATAATTTTTTTCGATGCATGCTTATCGTTTTTGCGATGCGATGAGAATGTCCTACGCCTGATGACAATATGTGGAGGGTTTTACAAGAGTCATCTCCTGTTTTCCCTGGTACGACACCAAAATAAAGTCTTGTATTGTAAGTTGGTGACAGGGTATTTACTTGTGTTATACTGCATCTTTTCTTTTTCATTTAGAACATGGGAATCAAACGAAAGCAAATTGGTATTCTCTACCACTAGAAAGTTTCAATTCGGTGAATGTGACGTCACGGTATATTGGCGGGATTTACTCACGTTTATTCTATTCCTACTTAATGTGACGTCACGGGAATGATTCGGGATCAAGTCAACAATTTTAGAAATCTGAATCAAACGATAAAAATGAAACATTTATTTTACTGATCCATCGTAACATTTTCATTTTGCAACTCATACAGGAAATTCTGATTATGTGATACTGGGTTTTATGCCCGCACTAAGTCGATATTACAGCTGGATTAATGCATTGTTTCTTTGATATTATTTCCGCATCCTTTTGTTGACGTCCATTCGTAAAAATGAACATTAACCGTGATGGGCGTCAGATACGGCTTGTTTTTCAACGTGAATAAACTCTGTAGTGTTAAAGACCTTCCGACTGAAATTTGGCATCAAGGGAAATTCGGGGACACAAAAGGTCGATTTTTTCTTCCAAAATAAAGTAAGTAAGGTTTCACTACAGTTAATTTTGCTGGATCACTTAAAAAATGGTTATGAATAGTCAGTAAATATTGGAATTATGAAAGATAATCTCTTACTGTTTTATTTTTATTAGTTTTATTATCATTATAATGTAAGTTTATGATTTTTAACTATAAAGAGGACCCAATTCTGGTTTTAATTACTTTTGTAAGATATATTAAATATCCAAAGTTTATCTAATTAACACAAACATGATAAAACTAATACAACACATACTTAGGATTACACTTTTCACGTATTACAAATTATTTTTTTTTTTTTAAACATACATAGCATTTATGGGGGTATGTGTGCCACCTTGCGGGTATAACACTCACTAACTACATATATTTTTGTCACCCCCCCCCCCAACCCTCCTTTTATTTTCTAAAACCCTAATAGTTCCCTGTTTTTCTTCCGTATATCTGAATGAATCCTGCTAACTCCTTAATACTTTGAATATATCTACAGCTACTCAAGCTCACGAAATCCATTTGGGCAAGGTCTATGTGAAGGTGCTCCGGATCTTGTTTCGTAGATAGTTGAGAACGGTCCTGGAAGAAGGTTTTCCATCTCGCATCAAGGAAGTAGGCGAACTTACTGGCCGCCTGGTATGGTTGGTGAGGGGATATCTTTCTGTACCAATTCGACAAAGAAGTCACCTCCTCGGCCGTAATGGGTGGCCGCGCAAGTCGCAAATCTCTCTACCCCCGAGATTGAGAATTCGCCTTGTGTGACTCGATTGTATAGGCATTTTGGAGGATTTTTTGTCTGATTGATGGTAAGTGGATTGGAGTTGAAAACTGACACTGTAATCCATCGTCTGTTTCGGGTTGAGGCTAGGCTCATTTTTGGGGGGGGGGGACTTGCGGAACCAGATGTTGTCAGGAACCCTCCGGTTCATGGGGACCATTGGTCTCTGGTTCCAACGGTGAATATGTCCTCAGTCTCTCTTGGGACTTAACCTCTGATTGGCCTCCGGTTTCCTGCAGAAGGCTTAGGATCGTCATCTGCTTTCTACAAGGTAGGGCACAGGAGTTTAAGATCATAAGTAGTAATCCACTTTGGCAATAACCTCTGTTTCGGCCTCAGTTCCCTTTTGCGTTGGACTCTTCAGTTCTTTTCCAGATTATTACCTCCACATTCAGTTAAAATGATACGTTAGTCATCTAGTGAGGATCTCAGGTCTTATGCTATGTGTTCAGGAGAACTCCCGCTTCTGATTAATACAGAGCTGTCCTTCCTCCGAAGAGGTAAATAGACGTAGGCTGTTTCGGAGGCCCGCTCCTCTGGGGTTGGTGCGGCTTCGAAGGTTGTGTTCTCTTCCTGATAGTAGCCTGCTCCTGGGTTCTCGCTAGCAGAAACTTGGAAAACTTGGGACGAACCTTCCGCACCTCTGAAGCTAGGTTTGGTGGGCGGTAGCGCGCGCGTACTGGTGTGGGGATCTGGGAGGTGGTTGTACAACTGCAGGTCTCGCCCGTAGTTCTGCCTCCCTCCTGGGCTCCTGCGTTCCTGCTCGGAGTCTGTTTTGGTTTCCGGAGATTTTTCTTAATAAGAATACTCCCTCTTCTACCCTCTGCTTAGAAAATCTTGTAAATTCCTCCTGCTCAGCAGGGGTGAAATAGTCTTTTTTGGGTATTTCTTTTGACAGTTTCCTTAACTGTGCCGAACTGTACACAAATATATTTGATGCCGTTCGTTCTTACTCGGTTCGCCCAAGTCCATCGTGCAAGTGTGGTCAACGGATAAATGAGACGCCTGAAATGAGCTTCAGTCAGATGGCGCTCAGCAGAAAGGATAGCTTTGCCATAAATATGTTACTACACATATGGGCAATCGAATACCTTGTTATCTCCTGCAAAAGATTACAATATTAATTATTTAATATTATTTCTTATTAAAATTACACTATGGCTAGTAAGGTTGAGTTTACTTAATGTCTTAATATTTCCTGGTAGAAGGAATTTCCTCAGTTGCTCCAGACGATATTTGTGTACCTCAATTTTTTTAAGTGCGAAGATGTGTGATACAAGCTTAGGTTTTGCTCATTGGGGATTTCGTAAACCAATAAATAATATCAGATGTATTACTACTAGATCCACTAGCTCGCGAGCTCTCCAAGTGGACAATGATTTTAATATTCCTTTGGGATCGAATAGTCATAATTAATGAATATAAACTTTAGTTTGAAGGGTGTTTTACTACTATTGCCCCTACTGACTATGTGCTCTCTGATCCGATTATAGACCTTAAGTAAAATTATGATGAAACAATCTTTTGCTTTGCTTCTGTGATTTCTTCCTAATCGATTTAACAGTTCATTTAAATTTTGGTATCTCATTGCTTTAGAAACTGAATTGTCCCTCTTCTAACAATGTTATCAAATTACCTTCAGTCTTCAGACGAGTTTGCCCGGATGTTAAAAAATTCGTCTTTCACGGTTTTTTTTGTTGAGGAAACGGACATTGCTTTCATCGGACTAATCCTAAAATCGAACCTTTACAGATGTATCGCGCTAAATTTTTATTTGATTTAAATGGATGATGGTTATATAGTATGACGGTAATGCATAAAAAATGTATCAGAATATGCTTCAGTATTTTTGTATAAAAATATGGGATTTCTAAAAGCATGTACTTTGTAATATATAATTTCACAAATACATTAATGCTTAGTCTGTATCCAATGTTATATTAATGTGGACGCGCTAACGTGGACGCGGTTGGTTCGTTATTCTTTAAACAGGAATTGTATCCGTAAGGGAAGATATTCAAGTGGGGTTAATGATAGTTTGGTAAATAAACAAGAATGATCTTCTACCCTTGTAAATGAAAATATAGAAACTGAAATTATATTGTAAAGTCCAATCATTTCAGGAAAATTGAGTCTTATCTTCTATAGGCCTGATAAGTAGTCACAAAAGGTGGGGGGATTTTATGAGTCTTGGCCCCATGAGACAGGTTGATGAGTAAAGGTTGAATCCCGCATTGGGGACTTTAAGACTCAAGTTTACCGTATAATGGACGAAAAGGTTTTGACTCATCCGTTAGATGCTTCAGGGTCATTAGAGGGGGCGTCACAGGATTTCCGGGAAACATTGATTTATGTGATGTCTACAATCAGGTAGGGCACATATCTAAGTTTATGGATCATCTGTTGCTTCAATGCGATAACGAGCGACATTTCATAAAGACGAGCAAGGTCAGATGCAATAGATGACTGCCCTCTGCATCTTCGATGGTCACCGTATAGCTGGCATATTTACTTGTGGACGGTATAGCACTTGTACCTGTTCTGACACTGTAGTCTAGACCATATTCCATTCGACGCACATGTGTACTGGTCAAGGGTAACTTACGGGTCAGGCGATCTAAAAAAATTACTGAAGGTGAGCGGAGTACCTGCATGGGTTTCAGATACCTAAAAACTTAATTGAAGTTTGACAACTGTTGATAGGTGGAGACGTACTAAGACCACCGCCAGACAATTTTGTGTAAGTTTTGATCGGGATTTGGTATTGATGAGGGGAATTAGGTTTGGCTGCACACCCATTGTCCACTTTGTTTAGGGGGGGGGGGAGTTAGCGGTTTATTACAGGATATGTATTGAGCGGTTTGGGTTTTGGGTACGTGGGGTTTTTGATTAATTAAATAGCATAAGGGTGGGGTGTATTATTAGTGTTTGGTGCGTGTTGGGGGGTTGTGGTTCTTACTATTGGGTGGGGAGGGTCTTGCTAACGTACGGATTAGATTGAGGTACCTATTCTTTTTTTTTAAAAGCGTGAATGTCATTTCCTGAGTGGTTGTGTATTTCGAGGATTTTGCTTTCGATAATGGTGCAAAGTGGTCGTTATAAGTTTAATGGGTGGCTGGTTGTAATGGTGTGATTTCGTGCTGGTGGGCGTGGACATATAGGGGGTTTTGGGGGGGTGGGTCGTGGGGACTGGGTGGTGTGTTGGGGATGGGAATTGTGGTGCGGGGTATTGAGGGGGTTGTGGGTGGAGGGGGGTGTTGGGGTTGTTGGGGGGGGTTATCATTTGGTGGGCGCGTCGTTGGGTGGTCGGATGGTTATGGGGTGAGACCTCCGTTGGACACGGATTTGCGTTAGGTATAGTTGGAGGGGACGGGGGGTATGGTGGTGCAGTTACACGTGTGTAACTGGGCTGGTTTGTGGTGGGCTGACGCGTATTGGAGCCTTGACTTTTCATTTATTTTCTTTACCTCTCACAATATCATTACTGTCATTTTTTTGCGGTTGATTTAGGAGGTTGGTGGAGAGGGGAGGGGCGGCGTCCTGACCCCGCGGGCAACAAGGTATCATCTATAAGTGGCTCTTTGCGTCCACAATGCCTGGGCCGCGCATTGTAGGGGTGCTCTCAATTCCTGGGGTTAGGTTAAAGTTGGGGGGGTGGATGGACCGAGGGGGCGGGGGGCGTGGGTATCGCTGTGGTGGTGGGGGGGTTTTCCGTGCTCCTACTAGGGTGATCTGGGGAGTGGGCACACCATGACAGGGAGGGGCTTAGGCGGGGGGGGCAGCGGAGGGGTGTACCATGAAGTACCTATCTCTTTTAGTTTGAAGATGAGTTGTTTTTTTTTTTTCAGAAGCGAGTTGTTTAAAGGTTTTTGTACTCTTTCTGTTGACCATGTTTTTTTGTTCTCTTTTCGAAGAGAGAGTTTGTCTTTTACTCTAATTCCTAAATGTTCCTCCACTAATTCCATTATGTAAATGTCCGCGTTGTCTGTTACAACACGAAGACCTTTGTAAACAAAGCGGATTATTGAGGAA